>NW_007739826.1:0-212 GCF_000696425.1 Galeopterus variegatus
AGACAGGAAAAAAATTTTAGAAATAAATTCATATACTGTGAAATTTACCCCTTTACCATAGTAGTCAGTTATGTAATATTTTATAACGATATACTGCTGTGAATGACCACCACGATCAAGATATGAAACATTTGTTTATTCTCAGAACCTTCCATTATGCATCTGTGCAGTCAACTATCTCCCAAACCAACCCTAACCTCCTGTGACTAATC
>NW_007739826.1:1968-3015 GCF_000696425.1 Galeopterus variegatus
CTCATTAGACAGAATAGTATTGTGTAATTTCTTCTAAGGTAGACAATCAACATGTCATCTGCATATAGTGACAATTCTATTTCTCCTTTTCCAATTTTGTACCTTTTACTTCTTTTTAAATATCTTATTGCATGAGGGCCAGCCCGTGGCTGACTTGGGGGAGTGCGGTGCTGATAACACCAAGCCCAAGGGTCAAGATCTCCTTACCGGTCATCTTAAAAAAAAAAAAAAAAAGATCTTATTGCATGATATAGGTCATCCGCACCATATTAATAGGAATGGTGAAAGCAGTCCTCCTTTCCTTGTTCCTATTTTAGGAATAAAGTCACTCTCCTTTAAATGAGATGTTACTTGTAAGCTTTTATAAATGCCCTTTATCAGGTTGAAAAATTTTCTTATATTCTTAGTTTGTTGATAGTTTTCTATAGGAAGGGATACTGAATTTGGCCAAATGATTTTTCTGCATCTAATGAGATGATAAAATGCATTCTTTTCTTTAGCATTGATATTTTAATACTGAATTGAATTTGCATTCCTGTATAAACTTCACTTGGTCATGATTATCTATCAATAAATCAATCTATCTATCTATCTATCAATCATCTATCTATCTATCTATCTATCTATCAATCATCTATCTATCTATCTATCTATCTATCTATCTATCTATCTATCTATCTATCTATCTATCTATCTGCCTGCCTGCCTGCCTACCTACTTACCTACCTATCATCATTTACCTGTCTTTCTGGATTCAATTTGCTAATATTTTGTTGAGAATTTATGCTTTATTTTATTTATTTATTTTTTCGTTAAATTTTTATTTTGTCAATATACAATGTATATGATTATTATGGCCCATCACCGACACCTCCCTCCCTCCTCCCTCTCTCCCCTACCCCCCAGGAATGTCCTTTCCGTTTGCTTGTTGTAACAAATTCAAAAAAGTATAGTTGTTATATCTTCTCCCCCCCCCGTTTTTTTTGGTGTATGTATGTGGGTGAATTAATTTGTTTATTTTTTAGCTCCCACCAATGAGTGAGAACA
>NW_007739826.1:4640-5351 GCF_000696425.1 Galeopterus variegatus
TTTTTTTTTATTTCAGCACTTTAAAGATGCCTCAAATGCCATCAGACTTGAATAATTTCATATGAGAATTCTGCTTTTCCTTCCCTTTATCTTTCATTCCTTCCTATTATGTCTTTATTTTCTTACTGCCTTCAAGATTTTATGTTGTATATATAATAAAGATTTTGACTTTCATTCTGAGTAAAATGGAAAGCTGTCAGAGGATTTGAGCAGAGAAGTGTCATTCATAATCTGTCCTTGATAATGATGAGATTGTTATGGCTACTGTGTTAATAATAGATTTAATCAAGAAGTCCAGTTAGGAGGTTATTATAGCGATACAGGTAAGAGATGACAGCTACTCGAGAGATGTGATGGCTTTTTGGATGTGTCAGTTTGGTTTGGTTNTGACATCCCCTCTTTCACTCCTAATATTGGTAATTTGTCTTTTCTTACTCTCCCCCCCCCCCCAAAGGTGTCTGGTTGGAGTATTATACATTTTGTTTTTTTAAACTTTTCAAAGAACCAGCTTTCAGTTTCATTGACACATTTTATTTTATTTTTCTTTCTTCTAGTGCATTGATTGTTACATTTGTCTTTATAATTGTGTTACTAGTTTTTTGCTTTGGGCTTAATCTTATGGTCTTTTTCTAGTTTCTTCAGGTTGAAATGCAGAGCATTGATTTGAGATCTTTATATTTTTCTATTATAATAATTTAATGTTACATATTT
>NW_007739826.1:7597-8933 GCF_000696425.1 Galeopterus variegatus
TGTATTCCATTATAAGCGACAGAAATGGACTAATAGAAAACTGCTATGATTTAATCAATTCATTTATTTTGGCTTACTTTTTGTGTTTAAATATTATAAATGATGCTTATTTCAGCATTTTTGTATGTATGAATGTGCATGTGTGTGTGTCATGTCGAAATACAATATAATTGCTCTAGTATCACATTATAAAGCACTTAAGAAAAAGTATTTAGAGATAATTTTTTATGGTTAAATGCAAGATAAGATGATAACATTCTAATATGTTTATTTGAAAAATTTGTTTCTTTAAAAGCTCAGTGTTCTCAAACATTGCTATTTACAATGTTAAATTTATTTAATTGTATTTTAAATATGATTGCACCTTTATNGAGCTTAATCCTCAATATGGTGTTTGAAAGGTGGAGCCTTTAAGAGGTGATTGAACCATGAAGGTATCCTCATGAATAGATTAATCCACTCATGGATCAAAGGGCTAATAGATGAATGGGTTATCAGGGGAGTGACACTAGAGGCTTTATAAGGAGAAGAAGAAGCACATTAGCACCTGCTCCTGCCCACTTGCCATGTGATACCCTGCGCCGCCTCTGGACTCTGCTGAGGGTTNCTCTTCTAATAGGTACTGCATTCTTTTCCGTGCTAAAGAAGACAAATGTAGTTATTATACTGATTCTAAAATAAGAGAACTAAATGTTCAATGGTAAGAGGAATTCTCATTTTGTCATTTACTAGAGACATAACTTAAGGCAACTTATTTGCGAGTGTGAGTGCATGTGGGTGAGTGTGTGTGTATACACACATACCTAAGATTTTTCACTGTATAATCGAGATATTAATTTGACCTACTTCACAGGGTTATTGTGTGGATTTGGAGAGTTAATGTGAAGCACTTAGAATATTATAATCAAGGTGCTATAAATGTAGGCTCTCTTGAGGCACTGCAGACCGTCATCATTGAAACTGGCTTAATGAATCAATAGTAGCCAATGCTATAAAACAAATTTCTCAAGCATATATTCTGCAGTTCAAAAATGTAATTGGTATAAAACATAATTGTTTTACAAGAAGCTAGATAGGAAAATAAGCTCTAGTGGTATAGATGATAGGCATCTATAATTAGCAATAATTTATTGTATGTTCTCAAATGGCTAGAAGAGAGATCAAATGTTCTCATTGCAAAGAAATGATAAAGTTTTGCAAGATGATATGCCAAATATCCTGTTTTTATCATCACGTATCATATATGTGTACTGAAATATAACTCTGTACCCCAAAATAGGTGCAATCAATACACTTCAATGAAAAAATAAATAAATTCCTTAAAAAATAGAAAAAA
>NW_007739826.1:10868-14990 GCF_000696425.1 Galeopterus variegatus
GGCCTATTGACAATAAATTAGTTTTATTCTTGATTTTCTGAAAATTACTTTTGTGTGTAAGTATCAGTGTAATTTCTAGGTCTCTCCCTGTGACAAGGCAACTGTCAGTCTTATCACAGCTCCTACTCTCGTATACCTTAATATACAAATATATATACTTTTGACTGTGTGCATGTGTTTATTTCTTTGTTTCAAGTCTAGATCTTTTTATTGACATCACTTCTAGTTTACTGATCCTCTTTTCTGTTGGTATATCAACTAAACCCATCTTATCAAGTTTTAAAATTGTTATNCCTGAAACAATCTCTATACTGTTTTATATGTTTGAGGATATGTGATTAGATACATTCAGATTTAATATTGTTATGTATTTCCTGAGAATTGACACTTTTATCACTACAAAATGTCCACATTAATCTGTAGTAACACTTCTTGACTTAAAAATGACTTTGCCTGATATTATTATAGCTATAGCAACTTTCTTTTGGTTAGGGTGTACATAGTATAACATTTTTCTACCTATTACACTTAACCTTTCCAATTTCTAATGTTAAAGGAAATCTCTCATAAGAAATATATGGTGATATTTTTTTAAAAATCTATTTTTGCAAGCATAGATTATTAATTTTAGTGCTTAGTCTAATTATATCTAATGCGATTACTGATACATCGGGTTCATAAATGCTATCATACTATTTGCTTTCTACTCAGCACCCATGTTTTATGTTCTTTTTTCTTTAATTTCTTCCCTTCATTTGGAATATTGAAAATTTTTTACATTTCATTTTTCTTTTTATTAACTTGTTTTTATACCTAAAATTATTATGCTTTATTGTGTATATTAGATTACCCTAAAGATAACCACATGCATACTAGGCTTATGTAATATAATTATTACTTGTACGAATTTCCTAACAATGTGAGGAACTTAGAGCATTTTAATTCTATTTAACTATTTTTGCCTTTTGTGCTATTGTTGTTATGAATTTTAATTCTTGATTTGCCTTATATCCCACAGAGCATCTTTATTTCTGCTTTTTACAGCTAGCCACATATATACTCATTCTGTTATTCTTCATTATTTCTTGCATTTTCATGTTTCTGTTGAATTATTTTTCTTCTAAGGAAGTTTCTTTAGTAGTCCTCTCAGTATTGGCCTATTGACAATAAATTAGTTTTATTCTTGATTTTCTGAAAATTAATTTTTTGTATTAAGTATCAGTGTAATTCTAGGTTGGCAATGATTTTCTGTACTTAAAGATAACATTCAAGTGTGTCTTCCTGTGATAAGGCAACTGTCAGTAATATCACAGCTCCTCTTCTCATATACCTTAATATACAAATATATGTGTGTGTTTATTTCTTTGTTCCAGGTCTAGGTCTTTTTACTGACATCACTTCTAGCTTATTGATCCTCTTTTCTGTTGGTATATCAACTAAACCCATCTTATCAAGTTTTAAAATTGTTATTGATATATAATTTTATATGATAAAATACATAGATTTTAATTGTCCAGGTCAATTAATTTTGACAATTGCATATTTATGTATGAACAACACTGTACATATGTATGATATATTTTAATGTATTTTCATTATCTTAGAAAGTTACATGAGACCACTTTTTTAATCATTTGCATCCTTTCTGAAGGAAGCAACCACCTTCAAAATGTCTGTAATAACAACTACAATTATAACTCTACATATAAAATCATGTGTGTGTGTGTAATCATAGAGTGTACATATTTCAGTGTCTGGCTTTTTCTTTTTATCTTGCATCCTAGTTTGGAAATTCATCCTTATTTTGGGGTGTATCAGCAAATCATTCATTTTTACTGTTTAGTAACACACCATTATATATTGTGTTTATTCTCCTGTTATTTGTGGGAGTTTTGGTTTTTTCTTTCTTTCTTTTTTTTTTTTCACATTGGTTGAATTTTTAGCTATGAATATGGCTGCCTTAAATGCTCTTTTACAAGTGTTTTTGTGGGCATTTGTTTTTATTCTTCATATATATATATATATACACCTAGGAGTGAAATTGCTGAGTCATGTGTTTATGTTTCATTTTACAAGAAATTGCCAATAGTTCTCCAACGTGTTTATGACAGTTTACACTCTCCCTGCCAATGCACGACAGCTCCACTTGCTCCATATGCTCAGTCACAATTTTCATTGTCTGTCCTTTTATTTTACTCATTCTAGTAAATGGAAAATGGTGTATCATTGTATTTTTAATATGTATTTCCTTGTCGATTCATGATATTGAGCACCTGTTCTTGTGTGTATTGCTCATTCTTCTTTTGTGAAGTGTCTATTTAAATATTTTGCTTATTTTCAAGTTTTGGCTGTGTATTGCTCATTCTTCTTTTGTGAAGTGTCTATTTAAATATTTTGCTTATTTTCAAGTTTTGGCTTGTTGTCTTTTATTGCTGTATTGTATGACTTTATGTATTTTGAGTATAGATCCTCTGGAGATGTATGAACAGTGAGTATTTTTTATAATCTGGGGTTTATTTGTTTTCTTAATGGAAACTCAGGATAAGCAAATTTTTAATTTTGATAAAGTTCTGTATGGTTTTTTTTCTTCCATGATTAGTGGTTTTTCTATTTTTTAACAAATATTTGCTTACCCCAAGGCAGAAAAGATATGCTCCTATTTTATTTTATTTTTTAGAAGTATTAGGGTCCTAACTTTTATGTTTTGGACTAAGAACTATTTCAAAGTATATTTGTGTGTGTGTAAACTGAGATAGGGGACAAGGTTTGCTTTCTTTCTTTTTCCATAAAAGTATCCTGTTGTTCTGGCACTATTGATTTAATTTTCTTTTTAATTTTTCTAACTTCTTAGGGTGAAAGCTTAGGTCACTGATTTTACAGCTCTCTTCTAATTGTTAAGCTTTAACTCAACTCTGAAATGTTTTATGTTGTACCTTAATTATCACTCCTTTTAAAGTATTTTTATATTTTCCTTTTTACTTTTCATGGAGTTGTGGTTTTTTAAAAGTGTTTTTACTAAATTTTCTTCTGTGTATATCTTGATGTTATTCATTTCTAAGGTAATAATAGTATATTTGTCAGTGAGCATGTTTCATATGATCTCAGTCCTTCATAATACATTGAGATGCTGTTATAGCCTAGCATACGATCATCTTAGTGAACACTCTCTGTGCAGTGAAAAAATGTTTATTCTTTGATTGTTGGTTGTAGCATTCTGTAAATATCAATTAGGTCAGGTCAGTCGATTGTAGTTTTCAAATATACTCTGCATTTTCTTCTTCACCCTCCCTCTACCTCCCACCTTGATTTGTTCTATCATTCACTGAGAAGGATGTTAAAGTCTTCAGTCATGGCTGTTTATTTGTCTGTTTCTCCCTTAAATTCTGCCAAATTTTGTGTAATGCACTTAAAGCTCTATTTTGGGTCATCTTTTTTGATAACTCAACGCTTCTGTCAATTAATCTCTCTATTTCTTTGCTTTAAAGTCTGCCTTAATATATCCTTACTCTTTCTTATTCTTGGTGTTTGCATGTTTTTGTCAATATAAAATCTCTCTATTTCTTTGCTTTAAAGTCTGCCTTAATATATCCTCACTCTTTCTTATTCTTGGTGTTTGCATGTTTTATCATATGATACCCTTTTATTTTCAACTTTGTAGTGTCCTTGAAATGTTTCTTCCAAACATCATAGAGTTGGACCTTCCTTTTTAATTTCCAGTTTGACAATCTCTTCCTTGGAAGGATTGTGGTGGTTAGTCCATTTACGGAATACTTTGGTACCCCTAAATTTACTGTTCTTATTTAAAAATCCAACTAAGTAGACTGAGAGAAATGAATTTCCTTAGGGGAAAAGCGGGTCTTCTAAAGATAGGCTAGCCAGTGTGGCAGCATAAACAGAGAGGCAACAAGCACAGTTTTCCATTTTCAGGCAGAGGCAGAAGGGACAGCTTTAGCTCAAGATGTCCATGTGTTCACAAATAATGTCTACTTCTGTACAAACCCACAGCAGTAGCTGCTGAGGAAAGCTAGCCATTCAAATGGCTTATGCATAAATGGTGACAATGATTTTTGTAGTCCCCATAGCAAAAGCTGAGTGTATCGCATACATTATACGAAGTTATCG
>NW_007739826.1:16020-20978 GCF_000696425.1 Galeopterus variegatus
TATACCAATTTGTTGTTTAAATTTTTAGTGTGGGGTGGCTGCCAATTGATAAGGCATATTCCTCATGATTTCTTTTTTCTTCTTTTCTCCATGATGGTATTGTGGATTGCACAGAATGTAGAGCTGAATTTGAAATAGAGACAGCTTGAAATTAAAATAAAATTTGCATAAGTCTGTGTAGAGAGTTGAGTATAGCAAAGGACCAATTAGATTTAAATAATGGGCAAAGGGCAAAGAACAGTACATAAAAGACAGGTTTTTGGTTCATGTGTATTAGTTTCCTATAGCTGCTATAGCAAATGATCACACACTTCATGGCTTAAGACAAAAGAAATTTATTATCTCACACTTCTGAAGGCCAAAGCTAAAGTCAGTATCACTGAGACAAAATCAGGGCGCTGGCAGGGCTGTGCTTCCTCTGGAGGCTCTAGGGGAGAATCCTTCCTTGTCTAATCCAGCCTCTAGTGGCTGCAGACATTCGTTGACTTGTGGCCACATCACTCCAATACTCAAGTCCAGCACCTTCACATCTCCCCTTAGTGTGTGTTTACATCGCTTTCTCCTCTGTGCACGTATCAGATCTCCCCATGCCTTGCTCTTATGATGATACTTATGATGGCATTTAGGGGCCACCCAGATAATCCAGCATAATCTCCCCATCTCAACATCTGTAGAATATGATTATTCTACATCACATGCCGTTAGATCTTTAATTTAATCACATCTGAAATGACAGTTTTCCATGTAAGGTAACATTTACAGGCTCCAAGGATTAGGACCTGCTGTTCTTGAGGGCTGTTATTCAGCTTACAATGCCATGTAGAAGGTTTCTTTTATTTCTGCTCTAAACCTAAAGAAAACTCTGCAAACAGAGGGTATGCAACAAGAGAATGTCTTTAAATAAAAGAATCTAGGAAGGATACTGGCAAGGCTGGCTTTATGCCCAGGAAACTCTATTGCTTTCTTTGCAGTATCATTTAAGGGGCATTGGAAAGCATACCTGACTAAAAGTATTAGCTCCTTCCCAGGCTTGTTACATTTCATTAGAGTCACTCTAAGCAGATCGGGAATAAAATGAGGGTATCAGTGAATGAAAATAAGGCGTTGAAAGTGATTGGTAAAAAAGGCAAGGACAATATTACCTGACTCAATATTTTACCTGTGATGGGTAGTTAGATTTCACCTGGGCTCCAGAGAAAGGGACAGAAAAAGGTATGAATGTCATAGCAGAGCTAAAATATCAAGGGTTTTCAATAAAAATTTTAAAAGGACAAATTTATTATTAAAAATTAAATAAGCAGTCCTTTCACCAAAACTGCAAAGGGTTGCTCATGTTTAATAAGGAGCTAGGAAGGCCTGACCTTCTTGCCCTGTACATGTGACGTCCCGTGTGCTGTACTGAGCAATATCTTGCAGTTTTATTTCAGCAATCACCATCTACATTCACCGAGTTTTGATTCTTTACCTCTAGCCACACCACCTTTGAAGGTTTTGAGGCCTTATATCGAATTGTCTACTGGTCACACCAACTAGCTTGTATTCCAAAGGCTGCTCAAGCATAAGGGTTCCTTGTCAAATCAGTCTTCAGCCCGAATCCTACCGCATCAATAGCACTCACTCTCTTACCTCTCAGTTCAGGCTTTCCAACATCAAACCTTGATCCTTTCCCGTCACTCACTACCTTTCTGTGTTGGGCAAGCAAGCCAGCTTTTGACAAGCAAGCCAGCTGTTGGGTAAACATGTCTTACTACATGCAATTGGACTGTAGCAGAAGAGCATGCCTTCTGTGTCTCTGTCACTCCTGATTCTAACAACAGCACATCGTTCCTCCTGTGACCACTTCCCAAACGGATGACACTCGGCCTTTTAACTCCAGACTTTTGACTCCACTGTGTAGAGTGGAATGTATATCTAAGAAAACTAGTTCAAATTGTGCCCAAGATAACACTATAATGGGTGAAATATCTAGTAAAGTACTTGGCCTATTTTTAAATAGGATTCTTTGTTTTATTATTTTTGAGTCTTGAGAGTTCTCCCTATATTTTAGATAACAGTTACTTATGAGATGTCTTTCACAAATATTTCTCCCTGTCAGTGGCTTCTTTTAATTCTCTTGAAAATATCTTTCACAGAGCAAACACTTTTAATAAAATCCAACTCATATATTGTTTTTTTTTTATTGATTATGCCTTTGGTGCTGTATCTAAATTTTCATCAGCAAACTCTAGGTCACCTAGATTTTTCCCTATGCTATCTTCTAGTAGCTTTATAGTTTTGCATTTTACATTTAGGTCTGTGATCCATTGCGATTTAATTTTTTTTTTTTTCCTTTTTTGTCTTTTTTCGTGTCTGGCAACGGATCGCAACCCTCAGTGTCGCGCCCGTACCGGACCGGACCGGCAACGGGATCGCAACCCTTGGTGCTGTGTCTGCACCTCGCTCAGCCAGTGAGCGGGAACCGGTCTGTATGTGGGATCCGAACCCTCAGCGGGAGCGCCGCTGCGCTCCCAAGCAGCGCACTGTAGCAGTGCGCCACCGGGCCGGCCCCCATTGCTATTTAATTTTTGTGAAGAATGTAAGACCTGGGTCTAGATTCAGTTTTTTGCATGTGGGCATCCAGTTGCTTTGGCACCATTTGCTGTAAAGACTCTCTTTTCTCCATTGCATTGCCTTTGCTCCCTTGTCAAAGACCAGTTGGGAAAGTATATATTTATGTGCGTCTATTTCTGGGCTGCCTATTCTAGTTACATAAATGCCAAATAATCATATGAAAAGATATTCTTATTCTACATCATATGCCATTAGAGAAATGAATATTAAAACAATAATGAGATACTATTACATACCTATTAGAATGGACAAAATCCAAAATACTGACAATGCCAAGTCCTGGCAAGGATATGGAGCAATAGGCACTCTCATTCATTGTGATGGGAATGCAAAATAGTACAACCACTTGGAAGACATTTTGGCAGTTTCTTACAAAGCTAAACATACTCTTACCATTTGCTCCAGCAATGATGATCCTGGGTATTTAGCCAAAGTAGTTGAAAACTTATATCCACACATAAAACCTGTGCAGAGATGTTTATAGCAGCTTTATTCATAACTGCCAGAACTTGGAAGCAACCAAGATATCCTTCAGTCGGTGAATGGATAAATAGAATGTGATACATCCAGACAATGGACTATTATTCAGCACTAAAAAGCAATGATCCGTCAAGCCATGAAAAGACATGAAGGAAACTTAAATGCATATTACGAAATGAAATAAGCCAGTATGAAAATGTCATATACTATATTATTCCAACTATATGACATTCTGGAAAAGGCAAAACTATGGAGACAGTAAAAAAATCAGTGGTTGCCAGGAGGCAGAGGCAGAGCACAGAGGATTTTTGGGGACTCTGTATGATATTATAATCATGGTTACACGCCACTATACAATTGTCCAAACCCACAGAATGTACAATACTGAGAGTGAATTCTAATGTAAACTGTGGTCTTTGGGTGAAAGTGATGTGTCAGTGTAGGGTTATGAAGTGTAACAAATGTACCACTCTGGCGGGGGATATTGAAAATGGGGGAGAACATACATATGTGAGGGCAGTAGGTATATGGGAAATTTCTGTAACTTGACCCCAATGGCAGGGGACAAGGGTGTGACCGATTTATGCATTACACTTCCCTCCAAACATTGTTGGTTTTTGCCACCAAAGAATTTCTGACAATAAAAACAAATTCTGCAACTGCTTTGAGTTGAGACATAATGGTATCTTCTTATATTACGATGTGCTGGCCTGAATATTAATATTTCTTTTCTGTGCTGAATATATCCCTGGCCAAATAGAAGAAATACCTTCATGTTATTCCTTCCCCCTGCCACTTTGGGCTGTTGGAGGATTCCAGTGAAGGAGACATACAACACACAGTGCACCAATTTAATGAATTATTTTATTGGTTGGCCGTTTTGGTTCAAGGGACAGGAACCCAACTCTAAACACTTAGACAAATTGGAAATTGAAACTATAAAACGATTATCATAAACATCCGCTCTTCCTCTTGGACCTTTGCTTCTAGGGTGGCAGATTTTTCCAGTATGCACTTTATTTCTCATCCCTGCTTCTCTCTTACTTCAAATTATCTTATGTTCTACGAAAAGAAACAGGTTTCATCAACTTTGAAGCCCAAATCATCAGACTGAAAATGCTTTGCTCTCATTGGTTCCAGTTTGAGAAGTTCTAGACAAGACTTCAAATAGGTCAGTTTGGGTCAAGTGCCCACTCTTGGATCTATCAACCCTGGCTACAGGGCAGAGTCACCATGTAGGAAAAACGTTGTCACTGGAGGTCCACTCTCTCTACAGGGTCATTCTTGGAGATGAAGGATTTTTACAGAAAGCCATAAAAATGCCTCCTAAATAGCTGATCCCTTCAGATTCTTCCCTGCCACTCTGGCTTTGCACGACAGAAGCCCTTCACAGTTTCCAGCTCTCCAACAGGACTTATGCTACATGTGACTTTGTGTTCTATCTGCCGGGACTGAGTACTCTCCATTAAGCCACTTTAACATGCAAAACTTTGCTTATCTCTCTTATCTGAGTTCAACTTCTCCGTTCTTCCAGAAGTCTTCCCTCCTACAACATTGAGAGTGAATTCTAATGTAAACTGTGGTCTTTGGGTGAAAATGATGCATCGGTGTAGGGTTATGAAGTGTAACAAATGTGCCACTCTGGCGGGGGATATTGAAAATGGGGGAGAACATACATATGTGAGGGCAGTAGGTATATGGGAAATTTCTGTAACTTGACCCCAATGGCAGGGGACAAGGGTGTGACTGATTTATGCATTACACTTCCCTCCAAACATTGTTGGTTTTTGCCACCAAAGAATTTCTGACAATAAAAACAAATTCTGCAACTGCTTTGAGTTGAGACATAATGGTATCTTCTTATATTA
>NW_007739826.1:21925-24459 GCF_000696425.1 Galeopterus variegatus
CCACTCTTGGATCTATCAACCCTGGCTACAGGGCAGAGTCACCATGTAGGAAAAACGTTGTCACTGGAGGTCCACTCTCTCTACAGGGTCATTCCTGGAGAAGAAGGATTTTTACAGAAAGCCATAAAAATGCCTCCTAAATAGCTGATCCCTTCAGATTCTTCCGTGCCACTCTGGCTTTGCACGACAGAAGCCCTTCACAGTTTCCAGCTCTCCAACAGGACTTATGCTACATGTGACTTTGTGTTCTATCTGCCGGGACTGAGTACTCTTGCTACATGTGACTTTGTGGACTTATGCTACATGTGACTTTGTGCTCTATCTGCCGGGACTGAGTACTCTCCATTAAGCCACTTTAACATGCAAAACTTTGCTAATCTCTCTTATCTGAGTTCAACTTCTCTGTTCTTCCAGAAGTCTTCCCTGCTGCCCGCTCCCAGACCATGCTCTATGCTTCCTAAGTTGAGCCATGGCACCCCTACTGCCCACATTACATTCATTTTGATTGTCTCCCCAACTCGAGTAGTCACTATTTCAGAGCAGCAGCAATGTTTTGCTGCTAATGAGATCTCTGCCAGCATCTACCAGATGCTTAACTGAATACTGATTGACCTCCTAAACAGTGCTTGCTTTTTTTTCCTGTTGCCTCAAGTTTTCTCTTCTGCAGCCAGAGCTATCTGTGATATCTGTTGGCACTCTTATCAGCACTGACTGTCAAAAAACATTTGTTAATGGTCAATTCTATGCAAGCTGATACAGATACCAAAAGGAACATGATAGACAGGGAAACACAACTATGAGATAAAGTGTTTAAGAGCATTAGCTCTGCAGTCAAACTGTTTGGTTTCATATCCCTGTTCAACCACTTGCAGCGTGCCCTTGGATGAGTTACTTAACCTGTCTGTGCCCCACTCTTCTCATTTCCATAATAGGGATCGCAATAGAGACTACTATTGGGTTCTATTTGTGAGAGCAAACGAAGAAAGTACATGCAGAACGCTTTGAGCAGTACTTGACCTAATAGTGATAATTAATAACATAGTCTCTGGTTGTATTTTTGAGTATATTTGATGACATATTAATATGGAAAGGGAGTGTGGGACCTCTGAAATTACACAGAATGGTAATTACACTGCTGGTACTATTACTGCATAGTTTATAATGACACAAATTACTCTGGATTCCATAACTTAAGCATTTTATTTTATTAATTAATATATTACATAGTTATTTGAAAAAATAATTGTTATATTTATTTAGTGTTTAAATAATGCTCAGTGCACTTGTGGGTTTCAGGACCACAAGAACATCTTCCTGGTATTCAGGAGATTACAATTAATTACAGCACTAGCTATTATTACATCAGTAATCTTGCACCACTGATCCTGACACTAGTTACTACAGGAAACTGATATTCACTTGCATCTGAGAAGAACAGAAAGCACTGCTGAGTGCAGTGGAGACATAACAGGAAGCATCTGTAGATATAATGTGGAGGAGGATCTTGAGGAACTGCAGAATAACCTCAGCAGGGGCTATGAGTTCTGGGTAAAACCTCAGTGAATGTGCCAACCGCAATTACAAAGCAGTGAGGAAGGCATACGGGATATACGATGAAGTGTGTTTGGGTCTCCACCATGGCATTAGCAGAATATAGAAGGAACCCTGTCTAAACAGTGAGATAACGCTAGGTCTGTAGGGAAGTCGACATCGAGATCAACTACTGACATCAGCGGAAGTCAGGTGGAGTGAAGACAGGCTAGTCATAAAGAACTGCTGGGGACCTGTTCCTTGAAGCTGCTTGGACTCCAGCATGACTCAAAACTACCTGGTCTTATGTGACTTTGACGTAGAAGCAGCAACAGGGACTAGAGAGGTCGAATCTTTCTCTTAAAGGAACTGTGTCCTTGCCGTATAAACATTCAAACCAAAATTTGGGGGGTAGAAGACAAATTGAAGCAGTCAGATGGTGTTTCATGGAAGCTATAAAATGAGCTATACGTTCTGTAATGGGATGACTGGAAAAATGATAATGCCAGCAACAGAAAAAGAAAGCACAGGAAGGCACGTAATAACTTCGTATAGCATACATCATACGAAGTTATACGACATAAATTATGCACTTCCATTCTTAAAAATCAATTATTTTTTATTATCTCAATTGTGCTAAATTTCAAGTTATAACGCTAGGTCTGTAGGGAAGTAGACATCGAGATCAACTACTGACATCAGCGAAGTCAGGTGGAGTGAAGACAGGCTAGTCATAAAGAACTGCTGAGGACCTGTTCCCTGAAGCTGCTTGGACTCCAGCATGACTCAAAACTACCTGGTCTTATGTGACTTTGAGGTAGAAGCAGCAACATGCACTAGAGAGGTCGGATCTTTCTCTTAAAGGAACTGTGTCCTTGCCGTATAAACATTCAAACCAAAATTTCTGGGGTAGAAGACAAATTGAAGCAGTCAGATGGTGTTGCATGGAAGCTATAAAATGAGCTATACGTTCTGTAATGGGATGACTGGAAAAATGATAATGC
>NW_007739826.1:25470-25950 GCF_000696425.1 Galeopterus variegatus
CTGGATCCCAATTCAGGTTATAATTATATAACAAATAGATCACTTCCATATCATAGAAGTTTGCTAGAAAGTTAATTTGCCCTTCATCAAATCAACAGCTAACTTCTCATATTTGTTCCATTATTGTAATGGACACATCATTCAGTGAAGATTGAATTGCACAATTACAAATCTGACATCACAATGGAATAGATGTAACAACAAGCGTAAATAATACTGTGGAAGGGGAAAAGAGCTAGGTTGAAGAATAGTGTATATCTGGCATNATCTAATTAAATAAGTAAACCTGAATATTTTATTTTTCTGTTCCAAGTAAAGAAGCTGAGCTTAAAACATACTAAAAATACCAGTGGAAAATATGGAAATTATTTGACAATTTTTATTCAGATTAATTCACAGAAATATTTCCATACAAATAAGTCATTATTCTAATTTATCTTCTACCACTCTAAATACTTTCCTCATTTATTTACTCATTTA
>NW_007739826.1:28102-28696 GCF_000696425.1 Galeopterus variegatus
AGACCCCTCAGCACCCACATGCACTTGCTTGCCCTCCTCAGACAGTAAGAACAGGCCTTCCGTGACTGCTCCTACCCCAGTTCTGAACCTCGAAACCTAACTGGCGACCATGGACAAGTCCCTTCTTTCCCGTCCTCAGTTTCCCTGGATGCAAAGGAAGTGGACTGGATTGAGATCTCTTGAATCCTTGGCATTCCTCTTCACCCATCGCTGTGATCCTCTTTGGCCAATTCTCTTTGGCTGCTTGGGTGAACCCCCTGTTTCAGCCCCCAAAGNTCCTCCCCTCCGCTCACTACAGCTGGTGCTAGGTTGAGAGTCATGAGGAGTGACGTCTCCATGCTTTGAAGACAGCATCCTTCACCAGGGATGTGGCCCCTCGCCCCACCCCTGAAGACACTACCCTGCTTCCCAGCCCCGTCTCTCTTTCCCCAAGTTTCCATGGGATCTTGTGCAATCACCTGTATCTTGACAAGTTTTACATGGGACGGAGATTGCCAACATCAAGCCTTATGACTTCTTCACAAGGCCAGTTTTGGGGGAGGGCAGACCTGGGTGTGATTCTTTCTGTGTTTCTGGCACAAAGCAGAGAGGAGT
>NW_007739826.1:30477-31122 GCF_000696425.1 Galeopterus variegatus
TAGTATGTACCCTTTTGTTCTCAGGTCTGACCTCTAACAATTTCAGAAGAACAGGACAGGTCCCACTTGACATCCCATTAGAGTGGCAAAGAAAATATCTGGACCTTTATACACCGAGCTGTTATCAATGGTTACATCTGGGAAGGTAGTTTGGAGATGGAATGGAAAGAAGAAAGAACTTTCTATTTTTATTTTATCCATATGTACTGTTTTCATCTTTTCAACATCTAGAAGAAAATTTAATTACACTAATTTTTGTCTACAGATCCCCCTACATAATAGAGATCAAACTATCTGCTATCCTCATAAAGCTTTCTTTTCAGTATATTCTTGGTCATTTATGTTTTTAAAACTATACCATTGTGTTCTGTGGAGCAGTTTTACTAGTGTGCTCATGATTCAGCTAATAAGCGATCATGGACACAATACCAACCTTGTGCACAATCATGTGCTGGGTACCACTAAAGGACATAATGATTCATATATTTTTAATGGCACTCGCAACTTTTCGTGGACAAACACGAAGATTTTACACTTCTATGACATGCCTGACCAAATGAAGGTGCACTGACATCTTAGCTTTTTCCCACTGATTTCCTGAGCAAGATCACATAAAAGTAAATTTTTATTAAATTCAGTGTATCT
>NW_007739826.1:32926-33636 GCF_000696425.1 Galeopterus variegatus
AGGGCTGAGGAAAGTGAAGGGGACGAGAAACCACATGAGCACGACAAACACAGCTCAGTAGACACACACACTTGGTGTTTGTGGCAAGCTACATGGAGTGCTGAGTGCACGGAGCGTGAAGCTCAATTCAGAATGTAACATGGGAACAAAGTTACAGAACAAGGTGATAAGGAAGACCAGAAAACCTGGACCTTGTTCTTCAGACCGTGGCAGCCTCTGACGTGTTTTAAGAGACAGAGTAAAGACGATCAGTGTTTTATTTTACATCCTTTTGTTAGAAGTTGGGAGCATGGGGATGAAAGAGTCAGAACGTATTTGAGGGTATTTGATTGGCAGAACAGGGAATCAATAAAGATTTTGTTTCATTCCAAGAAATGAGGAGGCAAGTTAATTGAGCTAGTTTTAGTAGAAATGGATGGAAGGAGGAATTACTGTATATTAAGTTGGTGAAATCAGCAGGATTTGCTGATTAACAAGAGAGTGGAAAGTGTCAAGGCTCATAATCAGGTTTATAATTTAATGGACCGTGGCGACACAACATAAAATATGAACCAAAGGAATGTTTGTAGAAGAAATTGTTACAGAGCACACTCAACTCCTGGCTGAGGCTCCCCAAAACTTGTACAGAATTCACAGGTCTAGCTGCCCACCCCAGACAAAAGCAAACCACTCAAAAGTCAAATGTTGCTGAAAATGGAAGCCAGCTTTTA
>NW_007739826.1:35737-36163 GCF_000696425.1 Galeopterus variegatus
ACTGCAGGCCTGCCTAGTGGCCCTGCCCCCTGCCTCAAAGCAGCTGGATAGGTTTCTTAACTTCCTAGCAGCCCCACCCTCTACTCAAAACAGCTGGATGAGTAGTTTCACTGCAGGCCCACCTAGGAGCTCTGTCCACTTCCTGAGAAGCAGCTCAACAGCTCTGCCTTTGGCAGGCCAGCTCCTAAGCCACTGAGGGAAGCATGACCTCACATTGGAGCCCAAGAAGTGGCACAGTGGAAAGCCACTTGCAAACCTGTACTCAGGTATAGCCTGCCTATACCCCTGGATCAGAGAAACAGATCAGCTGTCACTCCCCTAAAAGACATGCCCCTAAGTCTTTGAGCCATTGCATTCACGTGCATCTAGTGAGAAACAGCTTGGCTGACATGCCCCTGGCAGGCCTGCCCAAGGTCAGAGAAGCAG
>NW_007739826.1:38150-39134 GCF_000696425.1 Galeopterus variegatus
TACAAAAACTATAGGATTCGATTAAGTGAACAAGTAGTTGAATTATAGGCATTCCAGAGGGAGAAGAAAATAAAAAAGATATTGAAAATCTACTTAATGAAATAATAGCTGAAAACTTCCCTAGTCTTGAGAAAGATACAAACACCCAAACCCAGGAATCTCGAAGGTTCCCAAATAGATTCTACCCAAATAGGTCATCTCCAAGAGACATTGTAGTCAAACTATCCAAAGTTAAAGGCAAAAAGAAAATTCCAAAAACAAGAGAAAAACATCAGTGACTTATAAGGGAATGCCCATTAGACTAACAGCAGACTTCTCAGCAAAAAATGCTACAGGCCAGGAGAGAATGGGATAATATGTTCAAAGTGCTGAAAGAAAAAATAAACACCAGCCAGGAATAGAATACACAGCAAAGCTATCCTTCAGAAATGAAGGAGAAATAAAGCCTTTCTCCCATAAACAAAAATTAAGGAAATTCATCACCACCAGACTGGCCTTGTAAAAAATGCTTGGGGAATCCCTCTCTAGAAGAGAAAAACAATAACAACCATCCTGAAAACACCTAAAAATATAAAGCTTACTGGTAAAGCAGGCACACAGATTAGAAAGAGAAAGAAACCAATGATTATCAACACAGAAAACCATCAAACTACAAGGATAAACAATAATAGAGGAAGAAAGGAACAAAGAATACACAAAACAATCAGAAGACAACCACAAAATGGCAGGAGTAAAACCTCACTTATAATAATAACCTTGAAAGTAAATAGATTAAATGCCCCAATTAAAGGGCATAGACTGGCTGAATAGATCAAGAAAACCCTTGACCTTGTATATGCTCCCTGCAAGAAACACACCTTACCTACAAAGACATACTTAGACTGAAAGTGAAAGGATGGATAATGATATTCCGTGCAAATGGAAAAGAAAAGCAAGTAGGAGTAGCTATACTTATATCACAAAACAGACATTAATTCAAAATCT
>NW_007739826.1:41009-41633 GCF_000696425.1 Galeopterus variegatus
AAAAAAATATATGATCATCTTGATTGACAGAGAAAGAACATTTGATAAAATTCAACATCCCTTCATGATAAAGAATCTCAACCAATTAGGTATTAAAGGAAAGTATTGCAATAAAATAAAGGCTATATATGACAAATCCACAGCTAACATCATAATGGATGAGGGAAAACTAAATTTTTTACCCCTAAAAACTGGAACAAGATAAGGGTGCCCACTCTCACCACNAACTTGCAGAAAAAGAAATCAAAAAATCAATCCCATTTACAATAGCAACAAAAATACAATACAATACTAAGGAATAAGTGTAATCAAGAAGGTGAAACATATCTTCAATGAAAACTACAAAACATCAGTTAAAGAAATTAGTGAAACATATCTACAATGAAAACTACAAAACATCAGTTAAAGAAATTAAAGAAGACACAAAAACATGAAACGATGTCTATGCTCACGGATTGAAAGAATCAATATTGTCAAAATGACCATACTACCCAAAGCAATCTATAGATTCAATGCAATCCCCACAAATTACCAATGACATACTTCACAGAAATAGGGAAAAAAAATTCAAAAATTTATATGTAACAACAGGAGACCCAGAATACCCAAAGCAATCCTGAGCAA
>NW_007739826.1:41786-42007 GCF_000696425.1 Galeopterus variegatus
CTGGCAAGGCATTAATATCCAGAATATATAAAGAACTCAAACAACTCAATAGTAAAAAAAAAATAAATAAATAAAAATAAAATTTAAATTTAAAAAATCCAATTTAAAAAAGGGCAAAAGAACAAAATAGACATTTTTTTGAAAGAAGACATACAAATGGCCAAAAGGTGTATGAAAAGATGCCAAGAATCTTTAATCTTCAGATAAATGTAAATCAAAAC
>NW_007739827.1:0-1795 GCF_000696425.1 Galeopterus variegatus
AATACAAAATGAACAGAGTTGGGGGTCATGTGTTAAACAACATGGAATTCCTCATGAAGCATGATCTGGCTATCAGTACTGATAGGCCCCTTTAATTCTGAATAAGAAATATGATACAGCATACTGTGGGGATCCATCGGTCACTTACTGGGTGAGTGATTATACTGAGAACCTTCTACCATGGAGGAAGTAGTATTTTGTCTCATTGGAATGAACATGTGTTCTGGATACACATGGCCTTCCTACCCATAATACTTCAGTTTGCACCACAATCTGTGGATTTAAGTAATGCCTTATTCACCATCAAGGTATTATGTACAAAACTGCTTCTGATCAAGGAATTGATCTGACAGCAACACATGTGAAGAAATGGGCTCATGACCACAGGATTCACTGGTCTGAACACATACTTGTACATGATTACCCATAAACAGCTGGCCCAATAGGATGGTGTAATGGCATNGATTGTTTCTTTTCATGCGCAGAAGCTTTTTAATTTATATAGTCCCATTTGTTTATTTTTTCTTTTATTGCTTGTATGTTTGGGGCCTTATTCATAAAGTTTTAGCGCAGTCTTACTTCCTGGAGTGTTCTCCCTATGTTTTCCTTTAGTACTTTTATGGTTTGGGGTCCTATATTTATGTCTTTAATTCATTTTGAGTTGATTTTGGTATACGGTGAGAGGTGCAAGTCCAATTTCATTCTTCTGCATATAGAAGTCCAGATTTCCCAGCACCATTTATTGAAAGGCCAGTCTTTACCCCATTGCATATTCTTGTTGTCTTTGTTGGAGATCAGTTGGCTTTAAGGATATGGATTGATTTCTGGGTTCTCTATTCTATTCCATTGATCTGAGTGTCTGTATTTATGCCAGTACCATGCTGTTTTGGTTACAATAGCTTTGTAATATAATTTGAAGTTGGGTGGTGTTTTGCCTCCAGCTTTATTTTTTTGCTCAGGATTGCTTTGGCTATTTGGGGTCTTTTGTAGTTCCATATGAATATTTGGATTGCTTTTTCTATTTCTGTGAAGAATGACATTGGTATTTTGATGGGGATTGTATTGAATCTGTAGATTGCTTTAGGTAGAACAGACATTTTCACAATGTTAATTCTTCCCATCAAAGAACATGATATGCGTTTCCATCTATTTGTGTCCTCTTTAATATCTTTCAGTAGTGATTTGTAGTTCTCATTGTAGAGATCTTTGGCCTCCTTGGTTAAATTGATTCCTAGGTATTTTATTTTTTTGGTGACCACTGTAAGTGGGCTCGTTTTCTTGATTTCTTTTTCTGCTAGCTCATTACTGGAATATAAGGATGCTACTGATTTGGGGGTGTTAATTTTGTATCCTGCAACATTACTGAAATTGTTGATCAGCTCTTAGAGTTTTTTTTTTTTTTTTTTTTTTTTTTTTTTGGGTCCTATATTTATGTCTTTAATTCATTTTGAGTTGATTTTGGTATACAGTGAGAGGTGCAAGTCCAATTTCATTCTTCTGCATATAGAAGTCCAGATTTCCCAGCACCATTTATTGAAAGGCCAGTCTTTACCCCATTGCATATTCTTGTTGTCTTTGTTGGAGATCAGTTGGCTTTAAGGATATGGATTGATTTCTGGGTTCTCTATTCTATTCCATTGATCTGAGTGTCTGTATTTATGCCAGTACCATGCTGTTTTGGTTACAATAGCTTTGTAATATAATTTGAAGTTGGGTGGTGTTATGCCTCCAGCTTTATTTTTTTGCTCAGGATTGCTTTGGCTATTTGGGGTCTTTTGTAGTTCCATATGAATGT
>NW_007739827.1:2795-9470 GCF_000696425.1 Galeopterus variegatus
CATACATTATACGAAGTTATACGATACCCATAAACAGCTGGCCCAATAGGATGCTGTAATGGCATGTTAAAGACTCCTTTTGTCTTCCACAGGAGACAATGTTTTCATCCCCTGGATCTGGGAATAAAGAAGTGAGAAGGGACATAGTTTCTTTCTCTGTTATTACTGATTGCCCAATCACAATTTTGCTTCTTGTTCTCACAACTTTGAGCTCTGCCGGGTTGGAGTTCTTGGTGCCTAAGGAAGAAATGCTTCCACCACAGTAGACAACAATATTTTCATTACATTAGAAATTAAGACTGGCTATTGGCCATTTGAATTTTGTCTGAGAAATGTCTATGTCTACATAGCCTCTAGGTAAGTGTCTATGAAGATGATTCTAATAGAAAGCAGTGGGAATTAAGGAAAAGCTGCCTGTCTAAAATTAATGTGTAAATACTAAGCTTAGACAGCATAGTAGAAAGTGACAAACTATTTGAGTCGAAAACATGTACAACTTAGATTTTGTTGTAACAACTTATATTACAGGACAATATAAGTTGTGTATTTCATTCTTATGCTCTTCTTCAGAATATTCAGGAATTCCATGTAAATAGCACTTGACTCCCATGTTTACCTTCTGATGACATGCAAAATTATAAAGATACTCAGCATTCTGGGTAGAAACAAAATTACTTAAAACATGCAGTGATGAAAATGCTGTGATTGAATTGATGTACTTATGAAGATGAATTGAAATTAAGGCCTAAGACAAAAACAAGCAAATAATTGATTGTTAAGTCCTTTAATACTGTCTGTGTGCAAGCATGTGCTTAAGTGGTATTTCTCTTGTTCAGAATATACACTGCTTGAATAAACTAGATTACAAATTATGCCATTTACAATAATTATTTTTATATTGTTAATAGAGATGTTCTGATATTTTATTCTTGGCACGAGTTACTCTTTCACTTACTTTGTAAGAAATAAATTTTCTATTGCATTGTGCAATGTCAAATAACAAATGAACACTCTTGGAAATCAAATCAATCTCTAAATCTGTTAGGTAAAGAAAAATAAAGCTGTGTTACCTCGAGGAAATTAAATTCCTATTTCTAAGTCTTGTGTTCTAATTCACAGTTTGGGGATAATACTAAAAGCACTTAAGGTGCCACATATAAATAATGGCATAAAATAGGCAGTCGGGAATGATAATTGCCTTATTTTTATTTTGCCATTTGTTGTATTTTGCACCCATGTTAAACAAAATAAAAACTGTGTATGTGCCATCTTTCTGTTATAAGATTTTTATTGTTGATTCTTACAACTGAATTTCAATCCACTTAATTTATAATTCTGGAAGAAAGAAAAGAAATATTATTTATGATTTAAAACTTTTAGGATAATTTTTTAAATGACGAAAGAGCTTACTTATATATACCTTGACAAATAAAAATTATAAGCATTCAAATAAAAATTGGCTTCTACTAATTCATTAAAATATTTTATTGTGTCTATTATATATTAACTACTGCACTATGTACTGCTGTTTCAAAAAATAACCGGATAAGGCGTGGTTCCTGCCTCAGGGAAATTACATTTCAGGACTTTCGCAAAAACGGTTTATTAACAGCATAAATAAACAGCATTATTTACAGCATAAATAAATTAACAGTGGTTTTTTATAGCATAAATATCAGTACTTGGAACTGAGATAACTAAGGATAGTATTATTAGGATTTATTTAATTTATTTTAAAATTTTTATTGGGTTAATAAAAACCAAGTAGAAGTAACCTCTACTGCTGTTCCTATATACTTTACAACTTTTATTTCATTCTTTATTCATTCTTTCCCTTGCTTTTTTCCCATTAATATTTGGGAAGAAGTTAAGTTAAGAAAAAAATATTAATGTTTTGCCTTTGAAAAAGGCAAAGTGAAGTTTAGAGGGGAGGGTGTCAATACTAAAGAAATACATCTTTTTCCAATGGGATTGAGAGAAAATTCAAGAGAAGTTCATTAAGATGTTGTCTGTCAGAATGGATGTATGAAAATCAGGAGTTCATTTAATGTAGTTAAAGGCACAGACAGACTGGATAACTCCCCCATAAAAAGGATCATTAGTGTTTGAATTTTAGGGAAATATTTTGTGGCATTCTGTTGGTTTATTAGGAAATATTGAAACTTCCTGAATTATATTAACCCCTTTTCTGTATCTGGAGCCACGAATAACATGTAGACATAAACTTAACATCCTGAATCCTCAACCTATCTTATAAAGTCAATACATTGTCAGCTCGAAGTACTTACAGTGAGGCTTCTGAGCATTAAGTATTAACCTTGGAATCCATGTAATAACTTCTGAATCTCTTCATAGTGTTTTTCATCTCTTGATTTCTCAGGGTATAAATAGCTGGATTTAGGAGAGGTGTAATGACTGAGTAAAACACTGCAAGAAATTTGTCCACCCAGGTGATGCTAACTGGCCACACATAGATGAAGATGCACAGCCCAAAGAAGAGCACCACTACCGTGATGTGGGCAGTGCAGGTGGAGAGCGCCTTAGATGCTCCAGTTTTAGAGCTTCGGTGGACAGTGCGAAGAATATAGGTGTAGGATATCAGCAACAGAATAAAGCAGGTCATGGCCAGAACCCCACTGTCACTATTCATAAGTATTTCCAAATTATAGGAATCCATGCAGGCAAGCTTGATGACCAGTGGTATATCACAGAAGAAGCTGTCTACTTCTCTGGGGCCACAGAAAGGCAGCTGCACAATCACAACCATTTGACTCATGGCATGCACAAAGCCAATGGCCCAGGAAGACACCACCAGTCCAAGACATCTTTGCAGGCTCATAATGGTTGAGTAGTGGAGTGGTTTGCAGATGGCCACATAACGGTCATAGGCCATTACCACGAGTAGCACCATCTCACACCCTCCAACAAAATGCACAAAAAGGATCTGACACATGCAACCTACAAAGGAGATGGTGCTGTTCTCCCTGAGAAAGTCTGTGATCATCTTAGGAGTGGTGACTGAGGAAAGCCACATATCAACAAAGGACAGATTGGCCAACAAGAAGTACATGGGGGAATGGAGATGAGGATCAGTGATGATTAAGATCACAATGACGATATTTCCAGATACAACGATGAGATAAAGCATAAAAAATATCATGAATAGTAAGACCTGTGTATTCCATGAGTGGCAGAGTCCCAAAAGCACAAATTCTGACACTACAGATTGATTTTCTCTATCCATTTTATTTAGTGTGACCTCTAAAATAACCTAGAGATAAGGATAGATCGTCAGTTAGTGCAATGTAAAAGGATATTTAATTTTTAGAATTTGATGTTTACATTTAAATTCAGCATCTATATCTGAAAGTAAAAAGTATAATTGAAAAGAGCAGTACTGGCCAAATATGTTTGGTATTGTAGTGGATTGAATGATGTCCTCTCAAAACTCCCTGAAGCTCGAATTGTGTCCTCCAACATTTATGTATTAGAAACTTATCCCCTACTGTGACTGTTAAGAAGGTGGGAAATCCTATTATGGTAATTGAAAGGTGGGGCCTTGAAGAGGTGATTGGATTGTAGGACTGTGCAATAGTGAATGGGTTAAAAATGGTGTTCAGGGGCATGGTTCTGAGGGCTTTAAAAGAAGAAGAGAGTCTGCCTCTCTCTCTCTCTCTGCTCTCTCTGCTTTCTCCATCTTGCAATGTGAGACCCGTGGGTCACTGTTGCCACCACCAGATGGACTTTGGACTTCCCAGCCTCAGAAACTGTAAGCAATAAATTTCATTTTCTTTATAAATCACCCAGTCTCAGGTATTTTGTTATAAGCAACATAAATGGACTAATACAGGTATTATGTCCAAAGAGTAGCTAAGTGCCTAAAACTGTTCTTTTAAGAAACAGAGCCTGGCATAGGATTGCTGTGCAAATAATTTACTGAGAAGGTGCTCTCATAAGAAGGAAATGGGGAAAGCAGGACAACAAGGTAAAAGGATAATAAGAGAGGGGGTCCTGAGGCTGGGGCTTTGGGATGCCCCGCTCTGCCCTGCCTCCTGCCCACAACTGTGGGTCAGCATCTCACCCATGAAGTGAAGCCAAAGCCCACTGTAAAAGGAACAAACAAACCAATAGAAGAGACACCCAAAGATGAACTTCGACCCATTACACTTGAAGAATTTGAGTGTGACAGTGTGGCGCCACCCCCAAGTTAACTGCTGCAGAGACAGAGACCATGAAAGAGCTATCCAAGCAAGAGAGGAAGAACACCAGCACAGACTTAGAGGAACCCTGTGACTGAATCACTAAGGCACGTTTGTATTTAATTTTATTTTGTTCTTATTCAAGCAAAATTAGAATAAAAGATTAACCTACTATAAAAACAGAAGATAGTGGTATCACCTAAAAACCAGCTTCATTCTACTCGTCCAGTAAAAAGGATATTACTGGGGCACCAACAACAACCATTAGACTAAATCATTAAAATTTAGGTCATATACTTAGAAACATTACAGCAAAGTGATATCAAAATTTAGTACAGATGACGTGGTGCAACATTAGTTTCTCCATACCTATTCTATAAGAAATCACAAAACTATTTTTTTAGCTTATCACTCTATAATATATGTTGGAGCAATCTTTTTGAGAGAAAAGATTGGTATGATGACTTGGATACAGAACCAGACACGTAGATTTCATTAATTAAAATCTGCAATTAAATAGAATTCATTAAAAAAATCTGTGGAGAGTCATGTAAGAACAAGATTAACCAAAGTGGAAGGGAGATTTATGTCTCCTGAAAAACTTGACCAACAGGAAATTTATCTTGAGACATAATTTATTATCAAGACAATTATTTCCAGGATAAGTTTTTAACAACTGGTTCTATACCTGTTGGAATAAGTGATAGAGAAGATGGCCAATAGCAAAAGCAGGATTTCAACTGCATTTCAGAGAAGACTCAAATTCTGACTTCATGAACACTGAATGGAAGCTCCTAATGTAACTCAAGCGTATCAGTGGAAAATATTTACCTTCAACTATATGCTGGGAAATCTCTAGGCTTTGAAATATTAGCATCTCCTGACCATCAAAGTTACAAAAGTTATCTATCTATTATCTATCTTATCTATCTACCTACCTACCTACCTATCAATAATCTAAGATAAGATCAGATGTTTTAAGGTAAGAATAAATTACAGATGTAGGAAAGTACATCTTTAACTGTCAGTGCTGAGTGTACATGAAGTTAAAACTTCGGTGATCATCAATCATTCACCTCCAAATACAATAATGATATTGCTCATATTGATCCCTAAATAAATTGAGAACTCTTCTCAAGCTGGATATTGGAAAGATAATTGCCCATTTTCCTTCCCCCTTTATTAATTATAACCCCTGAAATTGTTTCAGTTATTTTTAATTCTCATCTTTTTTTTTCTCTTTGAAATCTTACCAGTGAGAGCAGGTGAACAATAATAAAACCATCACCACGTTGTGGGCACTAGAACTCAGAAGAATAGATTAAGGATAGAAAGAAAGAAATTCTCCTAAAGAGACTAGGTAAAGCACACGTTTGCTGTGGAGAAGGAGACAGGACAGTAGTCTCAAATTACAAATAAACATATGCTCCATATGGAGGAGGTTTACTTAACTAATAAAGATAATATTCTCATATTATGCCTAACAGATTTATGTTCCTTGAGAAACTTGACCAACTGGAAATTTATCTTGAGACATAATTTATTATCAAGACAAATATTTCCAGAATAAGTTTTTAACAACTGGTTCTATACCTGTTGGAATAAGTGATAGAGAAGGTGGCTAATAGCAAAAGCAGGATTTCAGCTGCATTTCAGAGAAGAATTTGCTAAAAAGATGAACATGTACATTCCTAGGTACCGACTCATCAATAAGAAATCATACTGCATTTTTATCATTTTAAAAAATTGCTAATATTTTATAATATTTATGGAGTGATTATATTACTCAATATTAATCCCATACTTAGGAAAACTAGTAGAATAGCCATAGATTTTTTAATCAGTCAGATCTAATCTGAAATCTCACTCTATTACTTGTTGACCTGTGACCTTGTTCTAAAGATAGTTCTGTTTGCATTTCCTCAACTGTAAAAAGAGGACACACAATCTACTTGTTGTGTTGCGAGAATAAATCAGAAAATATACAGGAAGCACTTAAACTTTTCTGGTACTCGGAATGTTAATAAATATTAGCTATTTTCCCTCTCTGTTATTTAATGTGGTTGTTAAAGGAGTAGAGTTTCCCAAGTCTATTGGCAAATTTTTAAATGTACAGCCAAGTACTTTGTGTAAGCAAAATATACACAATCACCTTTCTTTAAAATACCTACTACTTACATTTTTTCCAAATTAACATACATATACTAAGCAACCCTATAGGACGTACAGACGCGGAGGACATAACACACATGCTGCTGCCATTCCAGGAACATAACAAACAACTTTTCATCCTATACTTTTGATCTTGCCTAGGAGTTATTACTAATTTAAGAGGACCTACAAAAAGCAATAGGACGCTCTAGTAAAGCAACTTTGCAATTGTTATCTTTCAATTCAGTGATGATTTTCACCAATTGGGGTAATAATAATTCTGAGATTGGTGAAATTGAAAAGTTAGGGAAAGTAGACAAACTGA
>NW_007739827.1:10480-11850 GCF_000696425.1 Galeopterus variegatus
CTCTTATGAAAATGTCAGAAGCTAAAACAAGCCATTATCAACTCCAACCATAGTTGGCATGTGTGAAACAGATACACAGAAATATTTTAAAAATTATATTGGAGAGAGTCACAGAGAACATTAGGTAACTTACTAAACACACACTTCCTCTAGGATCAGATTCTCTTTTTGTCTTCTTTTCTGATGTGTGCTCGAGATGACATTCATTGTTGGGTGGAAACAGCATCAGTGGAAGTGCTTTCCTTCCGCCTGATGATATATTCACTACCAAAGCGGCCCCTTGGGTGAAATTTTCCTACTGTATGTTCTGGACAGACAAGGATCATGGAATTTTTTTTACCTTGGACATCTCTTGGGGACTTCTCTATTATGAGTGGTATCAATTTTTGCATACACTGGAAAACAGAGCAGGGATAGAAAAGAAACCTCATATAAGTCAAATAAATGTTAAAAATGAAAATATTTATATCCCCCTGAATAACTGACCCTTTTCCTAATATGAAATGACCATATTTATCTTTGGTAATATTCTTTGCTCTGAAACATATTTTGCCTGTTTATTAAAAGAGTTACTAAAATTTTCTTCTGACTTACATTAGTATCGTATATATTTTTCCACCCTTTATTATATCTAAATGCTTTATTTTTTTACAGCAGTTCTAGGTTCACAGAAAAGTTGAATAGAAAATACAAGGAGTTTTAATATACTCCCTCCGTAAGGTCATCAGGATTTTCTCCTATGTTATCTTCTAGGGCTTTTCTAGTTTTGTGTTTTAGATTTAGGGATATAATCCATTCTGAGTTAATTTTTGTGAAGGATGTAAGTTTCATGTTTAGATTCACTGTTTTGCAAGTGATGTCCGGTTGTTACATCACCATTTGTTGAAAAGACTGTCTTTTCTTTGTTGTGTTTTCTTTGTTCCTTTGCCCTTTGCAAAAGGTCTGTTGACTATATTTATGTGGGTCTATCTTTGGGCCCTCTATTCCATTCCATTGATCGCTTTGTTTGTTCTTTTACCAAAGCCACACTGTCTTTATTGCTGTAGCTTTCTAGTAAGTCAGGCACTAGACTCAGNAAGTCCAAATTCCTTCCACTAGTCCATTCCATCTTCCTTTTCTCCTCTGGTTATGAGTTTTAATCCTATTTCTATAGTGGTATCACTTCTCACTGTATATGTAATCCTTTTTACTTCTAGCTGTATGCTAAGAGTTAGCATACGATGCTCTCTCTGATATGAAAAATGTTATTCTTTTATACGGGATGGACCATTTGAACAAGGATAACTAGAACCTGCTCTTATCAATTTAGACGTTAAAGAAATGTGATCTCACCAAGCCAACCTGAGAGCATCTTTGAGGCAGTGCATTAT
>NW_007739827.1:13485-14288 GCF_000696425.1 Galeopterus variegatus
TTGCAATAGATAGGCATTGAGACAGAACCCTTAAGCTGATTGGAGGATGTAAAAAACCTGCTTTTCCCATTTGCCTTTAAAAGCAAGTGCTTGTGTACTAATAAACGGAACTGCTTCCACAGAACCCCCAACACGTCTGAGTGTCCTTTACCTGGGCTGTTTGGGGGGCCTGTGGTTTGCTCACCTCTCTTCACGGCTCTCTTTCCTCATCTCCTTCCAAAGGGGACAGGAGGGAAAGAGGAATCCTGGGCCGTTTGCTCGTCCACTGAAAGGAACGAGGCTAGGGCTGTACAGGTCGGCCGGCAGCCCCGACACCTGATATCCAGTATATTTTATTTACTAAGGGTTTCTCAAATAGTTGTATGCTTTCTGGTCATTTTTTCAGAGATATTAAAAGGTTTCTTCTTCTTTTATTATCTGAAAATTTTGTCCATTTTTAATGGCTGTTTTTCTGGGGATATGATTTTCCAAGCTTCTCACACAGCCATTTTAAAAGTCTCCCTACTAGTCTATACCTCTTTATTGCTCAGCGTAGTCCAATGTATGGATAGATCACACCTTGTTTATCCATTTGGGTTGTTTTGAGTGTTGGCAGTTATGAATGGAGCTTCTATGAACACTCTTAATGCCTTTGTGTAGAACAGAGAAAGTAATTGTTTCCTTTTAGAATGGGATAATACTAGGTATCAGAGCCTATGGTTCTGGAACTGAAGCTAGATCCTAAAATAAGGCCTTATGGTTAGACCTTGTTTTCCAGTTATAACAATAGAACTTTCCTCAAAGTCGTTTTCTACTTTTGGCCA
>NW_007739827.1:15915-16950 GCF_000696425.1 Galeopterus variegatus
AAAAATAATTTTTCTGAGTGACTTGACTTCTTTTTCACTCTTTGATAGTTTTGACTGATCTAGGCAATCTCTTATCTCAGCACCATAATTATTTTTTAACGCAGTTGTCTTTTGACTGGGAGAATGGTCTATGCATTGAGATATGTGCATTTATGGTAGATTATGTTTGTTATGCTACTTCTGTTTCAGTTATTTTTCATGTCCACAAACCTTTGATTTGCTCTGTTGCATTCAATGGAAATATTTATTTCTTTTCAATGGGGCATAAAGAAATGATCCCTGAAAATTTTAAAATTTTTCAGAAATGCATTATTGGATAACTTGATCATAGTAAACAGACTTATGTTAGTCTCAACTATCACAATTCATTAGAGTGATGCCAAACATCTTCTATTGTTTTGTTGTTCAGATTACATGTTTTTATTTTTGAATACACAGGATTATTATCCTACTTCCTTTTGTCTATAACCATAATTGCTGCCACTACCTGAAATTTCTTCCAGAAATATTGAGGTCTTCCTGATAAAACTAGGCACACCCTAATCTCNGCTCCTTTCTAATACTTTTTTATTTTTTTAAGGTTGTTAGAGGTGTCCCCACTGTGATCTTTATTATTTTCAACAATAGATCCTGGACCTGGGTTTTCCATGCTGTTCTTCAAATAAAATCACCCTTCTCCACCAGGGCTATGGAACTGCTGGGGCCTCCAGTCTGTCTTGCTCACCCAGAGGAGACCTTTACAACATGGCACCAAAGCCAAGAGGGGAGAGGGAACCACCAGTTATCACACACTGCGATGGCCCCACCTGGAGCAGAATCTCTATATCCCAGTGCTGGAACTGGGAGTGGGACTGGGAGCTACCTGTTATTAGTTACCTTCCTGCCTGTGCAGTAAAGAACTTCCATAATGCACACCTTTGGAAAATATGAGCGTATTCTGGCTGAAACATCACAAACTCTCACTGTTCTTACTGATTGTCGGGCCTTAAAAACTAACGCCACCTTAAGTGACATTACAAGTGGATTAACGTGGCA
>NW_007739827.1:18806-19772 GCF_000696425.1 Galeopterus variegatus
TCTTAGGCACAAGTGGTGACAATTTGTTTTGTACCCCATGAATATTCATAACCAATAAAAACAAAACAAAACATTTAAAAAAATAGTTTTTCATATTTATTTACGTATCGTTGATAAATAAAAATAATGTATATTCAAGGTAAAAAAATAATTAATTAATTTTTTATTATATACATTTTTATGGGGTACAGAGTTGGCTATCTGTTTATAGTATGTGTTGATCAAATCAATATTATTAGCATGTTCATCATTACAAATAATAATTATCCTTTGTGTCTCTTATCCGATTACTCCCTAATCCCCACCCCCAAGCTTTCCCATCTCTGAAACTACAGGTCTATTCTCTCCTTATGAAAGCTTAACATTTTATTGTGGTCTTTCTTTCTTTCTTTTTTAGCTCCCACTTACAAGTGAGGGCATGTGGTATCTCTTTTCCTGTGCCTGGCTTATTTCACTTAACATAATTTTTTCCAAACTCATCTATGTTGCTGTGAATGGCACAATTTCATTCTTTTTTATGGCTGAGTAGTATTCCATTGTGTGTATATACCACATTCTCCTTATCTAGTCATCCATTGATGGACATTTAGGTTGGCTTTCTATCTTGGCTATTGTAAGTAGAGCTGTGATGAACATGGGAGTGCAGGTAAATAAAGTGTTTTTTTTTTTTTTTAAAGGAAATGGTTTAGCACTAAAAGAATGACAAAAAGTACTGGAATTTAATGAAATGTGGCAAAATACAGAATGACAATTTTGGTGAAGGTACTTTTCTGGGCACTATTGAACACCACCAAATATGTGTTTGTTTATTTGTGGTCTATGTATAAAGATGTTTCTGTGCTTTCTCTTCCGGTAGTGGGTAGGAGTCTCTGTTCTGGAATTGTCAAATAACTGGCTTTTGGGCAAAAAATAATTTTTCTGAGTGACTTGACTTCTTTTTCACTCTTTGATAGTTTTGACTGATCT
>NW_007739827.1:20584-22057 GCF_000696425.1 Galeopterus variegatus
GAAATCATACACTCTAAGGAGTAAAAATAAAATGGAATGAAAACAATGAAGATATCCTAAGGGATTTACAGGATACCATCAAATAGAAATAGATGCATTATAGAAGTTCCAGAAGAAGAAAAAGTGGCAGAAAGCTTATTTATAAAAATAATGCTTAAAAACTTCCCAAGCCTGTGGAAGGAAGTAGACATACAGATCCATGAATCCTGAAGGACAGAAAATAATATGAACTCAGACACTGAGACACATTATACTAAATTGTCAAAAGCTAAAGACAAAGAAAGAATTTTGAAAGCCAAAGAAAGAATAAATAAATAAAAAGACTTTTTAATGCACAGATAACTTCATGAGACTATCACCCATTTTTCATCAGAACCCTTGCTGACCATGAGGGAATAGGATAATATATTTAACATGCTATACATTGTAAAGCTGTCCTTCAGAAATGAAGGGCAAGTAAACACTTTTTCACACAAATAAAAGCTGAAATAGTTTGTCACTGCCATACCATACCAAAAATGGTATGCTAAAGGGAGTTCTTCAAGTTGAAACAAAATAACACTAAATAGTAACACTAGAGCAAAATAAAGCATGACACTCATTGGCAAAGGTAAATGTATAGACAAAAAGATATATTACTATAATAGTGGAGTTTAAATCAATCATAATTTTATTATAATAGCTAAAGAAAAATATTAAAACAAATAAAACTAAACTATGCTAATGAATGCATAATATAAATAGTGGTAAGTGGTGACATCAATATTATATATTGTGGGGTGAAAACAGGTAAAAGTGGAGAGTTCTTGCATGCAAGGAAAGTTAAGTTATTAATAGTTTAAAATAGACTGTTATAAGTTTAATACATTTTATATAAGCCTCTTAGTAACCACAAAGTAAATATCTATAAAATTTACACAAATGAAAAAAAATAAGAAATCAAACCTAGCAACACACATACACTCACACACAATTGTACACTAGTGAAGACAGAGAGAAAAAGATGAACAAACAACCACAAGACAATGTTAACAAAATTGCATAGTAAGTCCTTCCTTATCAATAATTACTTTAAATGTATATAATCTAAACTCACTAATGATAGAAAACAAAACCCAACTATGTTCTGTCTACAGGAAGATCACATTAGATTAAGAGACATCCATGAGCTGACCAGAAAGAAATGAAAAAAGATATTCCATGCAAATGGTAATCAAAAGAAAGCAGGGGTGGCTACACTTATATCAGACAAAGTAGAATTTAAGTTAAAAACTGTCTCAAAAGACAAAGAAGGTCATTACATAATGATAAAAGAATTTATTCAATAGGAAACTATAATGTTATAAATGTACATGCATCTAACATCAGAGTACCTGAGTATACAAAGTAAATATGTACAGATCTGAAAGGTGAAATTTATAGTAATACAATAAGAGTAGGATACTTCAATATCCCACTTTCAGTAATAGAACA
>NW_007739827.1:22386-32648 GCF_000696425.1 Galeopterus variegatus
ATTTACATAACTTTCTGCCCAACAGAAGAGCAATACATGTTCTTTCAAGAGCACACAGAACATTCTCCAGGATAGATGACATATTAGGTCACAAAACAAGTCTTGATAAGCTTAAGATGATCATACCAAGTATCTTTTCTGACCACAATGGAATGAAATCAGAAATGATTAATAACAAGAAAATGTGAAAATTTACAAATAAGTGGAAATTAAATAGCACAATCTTATAACCACTGAGTCAAAGAGAAAATAAAAATGTAATTTAGGAAATACCTTGAAATAAATAAAAACAAAAACACCACTTACTAAAACTTATGGGAATCAGCAAAAAGAGTACTAAGAGGTACAAATTAGGTATAGAAGGAAAATATCTCAATCAACACAATAAAAGCCATTAATGGCAAGCCCACTGCCAGAATCATTCTGAATAGGGAATAATTGAAGACCTTTCCCTTAAGGACAGGAACAAGACAAGGATGCCCACTCTCACCACTTTATTTAACATAGTATGAGAGGTACTAGCCAGAGCAATCAGGCAAGGGAAAGAAATAAAGGGAATACAGATTGGGAAAGATGAAGTCAAACTTTGTTCATTTGCAGATGACATGATACTGTATATAGAAAAATGTAAAGACTCTATCAAAATACTCCTAGAGCTGGTTAATAACTTCAGTAATGTTGCAGGATACAAAGTAAATGCCCCCAAATCAGTAGCATTTATATACTCAAATAATGAATTAACAAAAAGAGAAATAAAGTAATCCCATTTACAATTGTCACACAAAAAATAAGATACCTAGGGATCAATTTACCCAAGGAGGTAAAAGACCTCTACAATGAGAGAGGTAAAAGACCTCTACAATGAGAGCTACAAACCACTTCTGAAAGAAATTAAAGAAGACACAAAAAGATGGAAAGATATCCCATGCTCTTGGATTAGAATTAATGTGGCGAAAATGTTTATACTCTCCAAAGCAATCTACAGATTCAATGCAATCCCTATCAAAATACCAATGAAATTCTTCACAGAAATGGAAAAAAAAAAACAATTTTACCTTTCATATGGAAAAACAAAAGACCCCCAAAAGCCACAGCAATCCTGAGCAAAACAAATAAATAAAGCTGAAGTCATAACACTGCTGGACTTCAAATTATATATACTACAAAGTTGTTGTAACCAAAAAAAGCATGGTATTGGTATAAAAATAGACATTCAAACCAGTGGCACAGAATTGAGAACCCAGAAATCACCCCTCAGGCTTACAGCCTTCAGGTATTGAACAAAGGCAACAAACATCTACATTGGGGAAAAGACTGCCTCTTCAGCAATTGGTGCTGGGAAAACTGGATATCCATATGCAGAAGAATGAAACTAGATATGTATCTCTTACCATACACTAAAATCAACTCAAAATGGATTAAAGACTTAAGTATGTGATCTGAAACTGTAAAATTACTAAGGGAAAATATAGGTGAAATACTTCAGCAATTAGATCTGGGCACAGGCTTTATGAACATGAGCTCAAAATCACAAGCAACAAAAGAAAAAATAAACAAGTGAGACTATATCAAACTAAAACTTTTCTGCACAGCTAAAGAAACAATCAACAGAGTGAAAAGACAACCTACCAGGTGGGAGGAAATTTTGCTAACTATGCATCTGACAAGAGATTAATATCCAGAATATACACAGAACTCAAGCAATTATACAGTAAAAAACCAAATGACCCAATTAAAAAAACAGGCAAAGGAGCTGAATAGACTTTTTTCAAAGGAAGACATAGAAATGGCCAACAGACACATGCAAAAATGTTCAACATCACTAGTCATGAGGGAAATACAAATTAAAGCCACTTGAGATACCACCTCACTCCAGTTAGACTGGCTATAATGAAAAAGATGGTGAATAACAAATGCTGGTGAGGGTGTGGAGAGAAGGGAACACTCCTGCACTGTTGATGGGACTGTAAATTAGTACAGCCACTATAGAAAACAGTATGGAGTTTTCTCAGACAACTACAGATAGATCTTTCATATGATCCAGCAATCCCACTTCTGGGTATACACCCAGAGGAGTGGAAATCATCATGTCGAAGAGATACCTGCACTCCCATGTTTATCGCTGCTCTGTTTACAATAGCCAAGATATGGAACCAACTTAAATGTCCATCAGTGGATGATTGGATAAGGAAACTGTGGTATATATACACTACGGAATACTATTCTGCCATTAAAAAGAATGAAATACTCCCATTTGCAAGAACATGGATGAACCTGGAGAAACTTATGTTGAGTGAAATAAGCAAAGCACTGAGGGATAAATACCACATGCGCTCACTCATATGTGGGAGCTAAGAGAGAAAGGAAGGAAGGAAAAAGACCACAGCAGTACAGTGGTCTTACAGAGGGAAGGAACATTCTTAGGGCTACAAAGCATAGTGGGGGCAGAGAGGGGAAGGAATAGGGAGGTTGGGGGATAATTAGGTGGGGACACAGGGTACAAAAGTAATTTCTGGTAATGGGTATGCCTCCAATATGAATCTGGCCCTCAAATCATGGGCACCGGGGGTGACAATTAGCTTTGTATCTCATGAATATTCTTAATAAAGAAAAAAAACGTGGTTTTTTTTTTTAATATTACAATATTTAATTTTTTCGAATTCTTTTTCTTCATCTATTGAGATATTCATATAATTTTTGTACTTATTCTATTAATGTGTGCATCACAACTATAGATTTTCATGTTAAATCATCCTTGAATCCCTGGAATAAATGCCACTTGACCATGGTAAATGATCCTTTTAATATGCTGTCAAATTCTGTTTGATAGTATTTCGCTGAGAATTTTTGCATCTATTTCATCAGGGATAGTGGCCTGTATTCTTATTTTCTTGTGGTGTCCTTGTTTGCCTTTGGTTTTAAGGTAAAATGTTTTATGATTTTCTTGTAGAGGTATCCGTATACTTGCATTTCGTTACTTGAGGGTATACATCTCTTACTTGAACAATTAACATACTTAAAATATTTAAAAGATTATATATTTGTATATATAATCTATATTGATGTACAGTTAAACATAACTTAAAACTCACCCATTTGTCATAATATATTCTGCAGAAATATTGATCACCTTGACATTTTATAAAACATCATACCAATCCACTACACTGATGTGGTATAAAAATTGGACCCAATGATCAAGAAAAAGCAAGTATTTTGGAGGCCTTAGACTCATCTGAACTAGATGGTGGACAATAAACCACCTCAATAAGTTTTCGGAGATCCAATAGTCAGCATCCTCCTGGGCTCTGGCACACTCAATACCTAACTTGTGCATCAAGTGATTGTGTGACATAAGCTACCCATCATGAACTAGATACCATCTCATTCTTCAAGCCATAAAATTGAGATGCAAAAAAAAAATCATTTATTTTCATGTTAATATGGTGCATAACAGATCAAGCTTAGCAGGTCCAAAGACTGAGAAGTTGCATTAATTTATGGCACAACTCCTTCAACAACTACCACTGGTGGATTGCCTTCTACCCCTCAATGCGTACCTATGACTATGTGGGAATTCCTTTAAACCAGAGGACTGATAATTAAAAACTTAGGTCTGCATATGCAGATGGTTTTGCACAATAGCAAATTAGGAGCAGTAATTAGAAGCAACTGGAAGTGGAAGATTTACTGCACCAATTAAGTGAAGTGTTATGGTCAAGTATTAATTATGGTTAGTATTATGATTGTGATCCTGAAGGTCAATGATGAGGAGAAATTCTCCCATTGGGAAGAAATACAAATGATGCATTTGATTGTTCGCTTTGTTTGGCTAAAAACATGAATCTTTATTGGTTCCTGAACAGTTCTTAATGGTTTGGCTAGATGGTCAGGGTTTTGAACAAATTAAATGTGAAGATTGGTTGCAAAGAAGCCTGGGCAAGAATTCACATACACATCTCAGAATGGGCACAAACAATCAAAATATAGGTTTCCCATTTGAATGGGCACCAGACGAAATCCACTACAGAGGAAGATTTAGTAATCAGGTAGACATATTACAAGTTCTATGTATGTTAGCCTCTTTTTTCAACCACCTCAGTGTTTGTCCAATACATCCCTACACAGAATGATCAGAGGTGGTCTTATGTTGCTAAACAACATGGATTTCCTCACAAAGTATGATCTGGTTATTAGTACTGGCAAGCCTCTTCAATTCTGTCTGAGCCACTAATATGGCTGAGTATACTGTAGAGATCCATCGACCACATAGTGACAGGTTGATTATATTGGGAATCTTCCATCATGGAGGAAGTAGAATTTTGTGTCATTGGAGTGAACATATAATCTGAATATGATTTTCTTTCCTACCGTCATAATTCAGCTTGCATTGTGATCCTTACATTTAAGTGATGCATTACTCACCGTCATGGTATTCTGTACAAAATTGCTTTTAATCAAGGAATTTATTTTACAATAAAACAAGTGAAGCAATGCTCTCATGACAGTAGAATTAATTTCTCTTAATACATACGTGATCATTCATAAATAGCTGGTCTAATAAAGTGGTGGAATAGTATACTGAAGTCTCCTTTGTGGCTCTTGCAGGAGACAGAATCTTCATTCCCTGGATTTAGAAATGAAGATTGTAGTGTGGAAGTAGCACTTCTAACTGTTATAACTAATTATCTAGTTACAAAATGTTTCCTTCCCATCCCCACAATTTAGAGCTTTGCTAGGTGAGAGGTCTTCGTTCCTAAGGAAGGAGAGCTTCCAATAGAGTAGACAACAGTATTTTTATTAAGTTGTAAATTAAGACTGGCTATTGACTTTTGTCCAGGGAAAAGTCCATATCTACAATTCTTTTAGATTAATATCTGTGAATATGATTCTAATAGAAAGCAGTGGGAATTAAGGAGAATTTGCCTGTTTGATTAATAGATAAATACTAAGCTTGGATAGCATGGCAGAATTGAGAGCATGTACTCCTTGAATATTTTTGGGACAGGGTATAATACAAGACAATACAAGCTGTGTTTTACATTCCTTCAGAATATTCTACAAGACAATACAAGCTATGTTTTACATTCCTTCAGAATATTTGTGAAATATCCAAACAAACAGTACTTAAAACTCAGGTTTACCTTGTAAGGACATATAGACATATAAAGATATTCAACACTCTGGGTAGGAAAAAGTTATTCAAAACATGCAGTGATTAAAATACAGTGGTTGAATTGGTGTATTCATGAGGATGAATTAAGGCTACAGCTGACGACAGAGACAACCAGCTAGTTGACTGCTATTCCTTTAACACTATCTATATGCAGCCATATGCTTATGTTTACCATTTAGACTGCATGATCACAAATGTTCACAGTTTGTACTGCATGATCAAACTAGATTGTAACTTTTGGCATTTCCGACATTTATGTATTATTTTCTTAGATTAATAAAGATGTTGTGGTATTTTATTCTTGGCATGAGTTACTCTTTCACTGTGTCAGAAATAAATTTTTAATCTCATTGTACAGTATCACTTAACAAATGAACACTCTTGGAAATCAAATTGATCTCTGAATCCTTTAAGTAAAGAAACAATAAAGGTGTTTGAGAAAATTTAGTTCATCTTTCTGTCTTGTTTACTCATTCACAATTTCATGATAATAATGAAAGAATTTAAAGTAATGCATATGACATGATGACATGATGTCATAGAAGGCAGTCAAGGATGATAACTGTATTATTTTTATTATGCCCTTATTAATATGTTCCCATATCAAGAGAAATAAAAGCTGCATATATCTTTTTGTGTCAGGACTTTTATTGTTGATTCTTATCACGCAGTTTCAATCTGCTTAATTTATAATTTTGGAAGAAATAAAATAAGTATTATTTATGGTTTGAAGTTTTTAGAAATATATTTCAAAATATGCCAAAAGAGTATACTTGAATGTACCTAGGCCAATAATTTTATGGGCGTTTTAATAGAACAATTAACTATATTTATTAATCAAAATATAATTGTTGAGTGTCTGTTACATATTAACCACTGTACTAAGTATTGGAGTTTTAAGAATTAACCAGGCAAGGCATGGTCCTACCTTCAGGGAGATTACATTTTAGAATTTTTCACAAATAGTTAATAATGATTTAACAAATAAAGTTTAGTCCTTGAACTGAGGTAACCAAGGGACATATCAATAAGTTCTCATATATTTTTACTTCTGTTGTTTTTATGAAAACCGAGAATAGTGTAACCTCCACTGTTCATCCCTATATGGCTTATCACTTTCATTTCTTCCTCTCTTTATTTTTCCTCTGCTTTTTCCCATTAATATACGGGTAGGAATTTACATCAAGGAAAAAATGATAATTCAGTTGCCTTTTAACAAAAGGTAAGTGAATGTTTTGAGGCTTCATGTCAATATTATAAAAACAATTTTATCCAAATGGAGTTAGGAGAAAACTCAAGAGAAGTTCACTAAGATGGTATCATCACGGATAGATGTGTGGCCGTCTTACACAAATTTTAGGCTCTCATTTAACACAGTTAAAGGTACAGAAAACCTGATTGGATAATTATAAACATAAAGAGAAATCGTTAGTGTTTGAATTTTAAGGAAATAATCCATAAGTGCCCAGCTGGCTGATAAATAGATGCTGAAATGTCAGGAATTATATTAACCCTATTCTTGCTTCTGGAAGAGGAATAACAAATCGATATGGACTAAATGCCCTAAATGTATAACCTATTTTACAAGGTCTATGTATTGTCAATTTGAAGTGCTCACAAATTTTTGGCATTAAATATTAACCTTAGAATCCATGTAATAGCTTCTGAATCTCTTCATAGCGTTTTTCATCTCTTGATTTCTCAGGGTATAAATAGCTGGATTTAGGAGAGGTGTAATAACCGAGTAAAACACTGCAAGAAACTTGTCCACCCAGGTGATGGTGACTGGCCACACATAGATGAAGATGCACGGCCCAAAGAAGAGCACCACTACCGTGATGTGGGCAGTACAGGTGGAGAGCGCCTTAGATGTCCCAGTTTTAGAGCTTTGGTGGACAGTGAGGAGAATATATGTGTAGGATATCAGCAGCAGAATAAAGCATGTTACAGCTACCATACCACTGTCAATGTTCATTAAAATTTCCAAATTATAGGAGTCCATGCAGGCAAGCTTGATGACCACTGGTATATCACAGAAGAAGCTGTCTCTTTCCCTGGGGCCACAGAAAGGCAGCTGCACAATCACAACCATTTGACTCATGGCATGCGCAAAGCCAATTGCCCAGGAAGTCACTACCAGCCCAATGCACTTCTGAAGACTCATAATGGTTGAGCAGTGGAGTGGTTTGCAGATGGCCACATAGCGATCATAGGCCATTATCACAAGTAGCACCATCTCACTGGCTGCAATGAAATGGGCAAAGAGGATCTGGCACATGCAGCCTCCAAAGGAGATGGTTTTGTTTTCCCTCAGAAAGTCTGTGATCATCTTACGAGTGGTGACTGAGGAAAGCCACATATCAACAAAGGAAAGGTTAGCCAATAAAAAGTATATGGGGGAATGGAGATGAAGGTCAGTGATGATTAGGATCACAATAACAGTATTTCCAGATATAATGGTCAGGTAAAGCATTAAAAATGTCACAAAGAGTAAGACCTGTATATTCCACGAGTGGCAGAGTCCCAGAAGCACAAATTCTGACACTCCAGACTGATTTTCTTTATTCATTTTATCAGTGTGTCCTCTAAAAATAACCTAGAGAGAATAAATTATCAATTAATGGGATGAGAAAGGATACTTTATTTTTAGAATTTGGTGTTCTCATTGAAATTTAGCACCTATATCTTAAAATGAAAAGTACAATTGGGAAGAGAAGTCTGGACTAAATACATATGGTATTATATCCTAAAAAGAAACTAAATGCCTAAGATTGGCTTTTCAAGAAGCAGAGTCTGAAATAGGACTGTTATGCGAATGATTTATTGACAGGGTGCTCTCACAAGAAGGGAGCGAGGAAAGCAGGACAAGGCGAGAGCCTAAAATAAGATTGTGGTATCACCTGGAAACTAGCTTCATTCCACTATTCCAATAGAAAGGATTTGTGCTGGGCACCAACAGGGACAATTAAATGAAATAACTAAAATTTAGGTCATCTATTTAAAAAGATGATGATGAATTGATATTAAAATCCAGTACAAATGACATGATGCAACATAATAGTTCTCCATACTATGTATAATGATTGCTTCAAGCCTCACTTGAACCTCTTCTATAAAATATCATTAAAGGAGCTGGCTGGTTTGCTCAGTTGGTTTGAGTGTGGTGCTGATAACATCAATTGCAAGCGTTCAATCCCTGTACCAGCCAGCAAACCAAACCAAACCAAACCAAGAACCCAAAACAGAAAACAAAAACTACAAAAATACAAACCAAAACTACATAATTAAACTTCTAGCTTTTCCCCCTAAAATACATGGTGGGACAATGACAACCTTTAGGAGAGAAGCTATATAGAAGGCTATATAATAAGCATCTTGACATGATGATTGGGATACAAAACCAGGAACATAATTTTCATTAATTAAAATCTATTATTAATGAAATTCCTTTAGGAAACTATTTAGGAATTACTTAGTAAACTAAATGAATTGGGGAAAAAAGTCAGTGCAGAATCACGTAAGAAAGATTAACCAAAGTAGAACTAGAACACAACACAGACTTCATGAATTCTAAGTGAAAACTTGTTATACCTCAAACTTATCAATAGAAAATATTTACCTTCAGTAATACCAGTGGATGTCGGGAAATCCCTATGCTTTCAAATATTTCCTCTCTGGCCCACCAAAGTAGCATCATCTATTTCTGTTTATGTATCTATCCATCATCTATCATTTGTCTACTCCTCTATCTCTATTTATTATCAATCTTTTAAAAGATGAGAACAGAGCCGGCCCGGTGGAGCACTGGAGAGTGCACCGGTTGGGAGCACGGCAGCACTCCCGCCCAGGGTTCGGATCCCATGTGGAGACCGGTTCCCGCTCACTGGCTGAGCGCGGTGCCGGCGCAACACCGAGGGTCGCGATCCCGTTGCCGGTCAGCAAAAAAGACAAAAAGGAAAATAAATAAAATAAATAAAAAATAAAAGATGAGAACAAATCACAGATATGTCTAAGGATAATATACTTTTGTCTGTTAGTACTCAGTGAATATGAAGTTAAAACTTCAGGGATCCACCCTTATTCACCTCTAAATATAATGATATTGCTTATATTGATCCCTAAGTAAACTGAGAATTCTTCTCCAGCTGTGGTGAAAAGGTAACTGCCCATTTACCTTCCCCCTTTATTATTTCTCTCCCTTGGCATTGTTTCAGTTTTTGGGTGTCTCATCTTCTGTTATCCTTTGAAATCTCCAGGGTGGTACCAAGGCGAGCAGGAGAACAATGAAAACCATGAACTCACCATGAGCACTAGTTTCCTCTTCCCATTTACTGAGAACTCAGAAACATAGATTAAGGATGGAAAGAAGAGAAATCCTCCTAAAGAATTTATCTGTGGAGAAGGAAACATATGATAATAGTCTTACAACTTACAAATAAATATATCCTCTGCAATAGAGAAGATTTACCTAATTTCTAAAGACAATATCTTGATATATCCCACAGATTTATGCCCCCTGAGAAACTTGAAGAATTTGACCCTTATGTTAACAATAAAAACTTATCAATACAAACTTTTCCAAGATAAATTTTTGATAACTATTAACTGTTGGAAAAAAATGACAGAGGTAATAGTTAATAACAAAAGCAAGATTTTAACTGTGTTAGAGAAGAATTTTCTAAAATATGAATATGTACATTCCTAGGAAACAACTGACCAATACAAATTTATTCAGCTTTTTAAATTCCACTTTTAATTGTTAATATTCATAATATGAGTAGACTAATTATATTACTCTATTAATATTAACCTGTCTTTAGGAGAATTATTAGAATAACCATAGATTTTTTTTTTGTTAAATTTTTATTTTGTCAATATACACTGTATATGATTATTATGGCCCATCACCGACACCTCCCTCCCTCCTCCCTCTCTCCCCTCCCCCCCAAGAATGTCCTTTCCGTTTGCTTGTTGTAACAACTTCATGAAAGTATAGTTGTTATATCTTCTTCCCCACCCCCCCCCGGGGGTTTTTTTTTTTTTTTTTTTTTTTTTTTTTTTTTTTTTTTTTTTTTTTTTTTTTTTT
>NW_007739827.1:33365-50249 GCF_000696425.1 Galeopterus variegatus
CCCACCCCCACCCCCGGGTTTTTTTTGTGTGTGTGTGTGTATGTGGGTGAATTAATTTGTTTGTTTGGTTTTTTTTTGTGTGTGTGTGTGTATGTGGGTGAATTAGTTTGTTTGTTTTTCTTTTTCTTTTTTTTTTTTTTTTTTTTTACCCCCCCCAATGAGGGAGAAAATGGGGAATTTCTTTTTCATTGCCTGACTCGTTTCACTTAATATTATTCTTTCAAGGTCCATCCATGTTGTTGCAAATGGCAGTATTTCATTCGTTTTTATAGCTGAGTAGTATTCCATTGTGTAGATATACCACATTTTCCGTATCCACTCATCCGATGATGGACATTTGGGTTGATTCCAGCTCTTGGCTATTGTGAAGAGTGCTGCAATGAACATTGGGAAACAGGTATACCTTCGACTTGATGATTTCAACCATAGATATTTTAATTAGTCAGACCTGATCCGAAATCTCACTCTATTACTTGTTGGCCTGTGACCGTGATCTAAACCTAGTTCTGTTTCCTTTTCCTTATCTGTAAAAAGAGGACACTCAATCTACTAGATGGGTGGTGAGGATGAATCAGAAAATGTACAGAAAGCACTTAAACTTTTCTGGTACTCAGAGAAACATTAGTCGTTTCCCTTTTATATTCTTATGATGGATCTTGAAGCAGAACAGTTTCCAAAGCTTATTGGCAACTATTTTATTGTATGGCAAACATTTTCTGTAAGCAGAATATATACAATCACTTTTCTTTAATATACCTACCACTTATATTTTCTCTGTTAACATACATATGTACTCAGCAGCCCTATAAGGCGTGCACATGCAAAGGATATAAGAAACATGCTGCTGGCATTCCAGGAACACAACTTTTTCACCCTTCACTTTTGCTGTTATCCAGGAGAGGTTATTAATATTTTAAAAGAACCTACAAGAGGCAATAGGACATGATATTTAAGCATCTTTGGAATTCTTACCCACAGCTTGAGAAGAATTCTCATAAAGGGAGCTAGAGCTACCTATGGGATTGATGAAATTGAAAAATTAGGGAAAAGAAACAAATTGAATTTCTCCTTTATGAGTGTTAAAATATAGCAACAAAGTATTTATCCCCTTCTAGGTGATATATATTTTTATAAAGTTTTTTTTTTCTGTAGTAGTCACAAAATTCTGTGAAATTCTTAATATTTGTATTTTATAGGGATAGACTTGGATGTAGACAATTTAATAGATTGCCAGAGATACACATTGGATGAGGTACACAGGGAGAGAGTCCACATTCCTTCCAGTAGCTCATGTTACCTTCCTTTTCCTCAGGTTATGAGTTTTAATTGTATTTCTGCAGTAACCAAGTTTTTTATCATGTCTTATTGGATATGTAACCCTTTCCCTTCTATATCTATGCTAAAAGTTATCATAGCATAGAGTGTACTCCCTGATATTAAAAAAACCTGTTATTCTCTTAAATAGAAGGGGCCATTTGAACAAAATTATAGGAAAGCTCCACATATCGAGTAATAGTCAGAGAACCGTGATCTCCCAAAGCTGACCTGAGAGCATCTCCCAGGCAGTGCGTTATGGTGGTGTGCACACTGTTGTTAAAGAGACCATGGAAACCCCAATAGAAATAGAAAAGAAGAAGAAAACTTGTGAATTGTCTTCTGAAAATGTGAGAAGCCAAAAATATCATTCTCAATTTCAAGCTTAGTGGGCATCCATGAACCAGAAATGTAGAAATATTCTTAAAAATTTTCTTAAAGAAGAGAATCAGAGAGATGAGACGACTTACTAAAAACACATTTTTTCTAAGATCAAATTCTCTTTTAGTCTTCTCTTCTGATATGTGCTTAGAATGACATCCATTGTTGGCTAGAGACAGTATCTGTGGAAAAAATTTTCTCAACCTGACATGTATTCACCTCCTGAAGGAGTCCCTGGGGTGAAATTTTCCTATTCTATGTTCCTAACAGCAAAGATCATGGAAATAATTATCTTGGACATCTCTTAGGAACTTTTTTGTTAAGAGAGACAACAAATGTTGCATACTCTGGAAATCAGAACAGAGAGACAAGAAAAACCTCATATAAATCAGTCCAGCATTAAAAATTACTGAAGTTTTAAAAATCATTCTTCCTTCGACCTATAATTATTAAGGAGATGTCTTCTGCAATCTTTATTTTTTAAATTTTATTTTGTCGATATACATTGTGGTTGATTATTGTTGCCCCTTACCAAAACCTCCCTCCCTCCTCCCTCCCCTCCCTCCCACCCAACAATGTCCTTTCTGTTTGCTTGTCGTATCAACTTCAAGTAATTGTAGTTGTTATATCTTCTTCCCTCCCCAGTTTATTTTTTAATGTGTGTGTGTGTGAATTTATTTATTAATTTTTAGCTCCCACCAATAAGTGAGAACATGTGGTATTTCTCTTTCTGTGCCTGACTCATTTCACTTAATATAATTCTCTCAAGGTCCATCCATGTTGTTGCAAATGGCAGTATTTCATTCGTTTTTATAGCAATATTTCATTCATTTTTATAGCTGAGTAGTGCAATCTTGATCTGTAATTCAATCTACCTAATCAGATTCAATTCGGGTTTTTTTTCTAGTTGCAAGAGAAATCATATCATGACCAGTGTGATATATGACCACCAACAAAAAACACTGATATGGATGGAGAGCCCTAATGCATGTCAAGGTTGCCCAAATAGGGAGGTAATCTTGGTCAGCTGATTGATTTGTGATTACCTGAGGTACTGGCAGTTATGTACTGGGTGTCAAATTATTAATATATCTTTAGATTATTTAAAAAATACATTGATGGTAGTTTAAAATACATTTATTCTGACCTCTTAGATTTTAAAAAATCTATATTGTGGCACAATTCACATTTGTAATATTCTGCTCATATTCAAATGTACAATTCCATGAATTTTAATATATGTATGCAACCATGAAAAGATCATTATAACCAAGACAGTCAACACATGCCTTAGTCCCACAAATCCTCTTGTTCCTTGATAATCCTTCTTTTCATTCCTTCCACATATCCTCCCTCCCCAACAACCACTAATATAAATTCCATATCTATCTATCTATCTATCTATCTCATCTATCTACCTATCTATTTATTTATTTATATTTTGACCGGTAAGGAGATCACAACCCTCAGCACGGTGTGGTCAGCACCACACTAAGCCAGTGAGCACACTGGCCATACCTACATAGGATCCAAACGCACGGCCTTGGCGCTACCAGCACCACACTCTCCCAAGTGAGCCACCATGGGGCCGGCCCCGTAATGATTTATTAGTTTGCATATTCTAGAGTTTTATATGAATGAACTCAAGAGTACCTACTCTTATTTTTGGTCTGGTTTCTTTCACTCAGCATACTTATTTTAGTAATTTCCTGTTGTTGTGTGTATCAATAGTGCACTCCTTTTTATTGCTGAATAGCATTTCATTGAATTTATATATGCCAATTTGGTTATCAATTCATTTCCTCAGGGATATTGGGGTTGTTTCCAGTTTTCTGCTATTACAATTAAAGCTGCTATGAACATTTGTGTACAAATCTCTGTGTGAGTTCAATACCTTTAAATTTACTGAAACTTGTTTTATGGCCCACAATATGATCTAACTTGGTAAATGTTCTGTATATTTGAAAAGAAGAATTAACATAATATTTTTTGTCAAGATGTCAAATACATCAAATTGGTTCCGGTCTACTACATCTCTGATTAATTTTTTTTTTTTCCTTTTTGTCTTTTTTCGTGTCCGGCAACGGATCACAACCCTCAGTGCTGCGCCCACACCTCACTCAGCCAGTGAGCGGGAACCGGTCTGTATATGGGATCCGAACCCTCGGCGGGAGCGCCGCCGCTCTCCCAAGCGGCGCACTGTAGCAGTGCACCACCGGGCCGGCCCCATCTCTGATTAATTTTTATTTACTTTTTATTTATTCATTATTGAGAGAGATGTATGATTACAGTGTTAGTACCTACTTATTATTGTACTTTTATAAGTTTTTTTCACATATTTTAATGCTCTGTTACTGTGGACAAGCATAATATAATGGTTATATCATACTGGTTAATTCATCTCTTTCTTTATATAAAATGATCTTTATTTCTGGTAATGTTCTTTGCTCTGAAACTCACTTTCATATTGTTAAAATAGCCACTGAAATTTGTTTGTTCTTGGCACTTTTGTTGAAAATTGTTTGGCCAACTACCGAAAACCAACAAACACCAAAGACAAACAATAAAAGAAAAAGAAAGGAACGACTATAAAAAAATATAAACTATAAAAAAATCAATAAAATTCCAAGAGTAAATACCTCCCAATAACAATCCTAAATGTAGATGGATTAAAATCCTCACTCAAAAGACATAGATTGGTGGAATGAATTAAAAAATTAAACCCCACTGTATTCTGCCTACAAGAAACTCACTTCTCCTATTAAGACCAACATAGGCTAATGGTAAAGAGATGGAAAAAGATGTACCACACAAAAAGAAACCCAAAACAAACAGGAGTAGCTATTCCTAAATCAGATAAAATAGACATTAAACCAGAAACTATAAAAAGACACGAAGATGGTCATTATGTAATGATAAAGGGATCTATCCAGCAAGAGGATATTTAAATCATAAATATATATGCACCCAACATTGGAGCACTCAGATATATAAAACAAATATAATTAGACTAAGGAGAGAGAGAGAGACACCCTGAATAATAATAGCTGGGAAATCAACACACCTCTCTCAATATTAGAGAGATCACCTAGGCAACAAATCAACAGAGAAACGCAGGATTTAAACTACACGTTAGACTGATTGATTGGGTTTTATAAACATCTACAGAACATTTCATCCAATAACTGCAGAACATACATTTTTCTCATCAGCACATAGAATATTCTCCATGATGGACAACATGTTAGGTCACAAATCAAGTCTCAACAAATAAAAAAATACTGAAATAATTCCAAGTAATTTTCAGACCACAAGTGAATAAAACTAGAAATCAATAACAAGTGAAACTTTGGAAACTATACAAATGCATAGAAATTAAACAACATGCTCCTGATTGAGCTATGGGTCAAAGAAGAATTTAAGCAGGATATCAAAAAATTTCTTTATTTTTATTATTAGCATATTCATTATTACAAATTGTAATTTTTCTTTATGTCCCTTACCTGACCTATCAGTCTCCAAGCCTCCCTCTCCCCATCTCTAGTATCCTTAGGTTTGTTCACTCCTTCTGAAAGTTCAATGCATTGTTGTGGTCTTTTCTTTTTATTTTCTTTCTTTCTTTCTTCTTTTACTTTCTTTCTTTCTTTCTTTCTTTCTTTCTTTCTTTCTTTCTTTCTTTCTTTCTTTCTTTCTTTCTTTCTTTCTTTCTTTCTTTCTTTCTTTCTTTTCTCTCTCTCTTTCTTTCTTTCTTGGCACCCAGTTATGAGTGAGAACATGTGGTATTTCTCTTTCCTTGTTTAGCCTATTTCACTTAACATAGTATTCTCCAGACTCATCAATATTACTGCAAATGGAAGAATTCCATTCTTTTTATGGTTGAGTAGTATTCCATTTTGGATATATATCACATTTTCCATATCCAGATGTCTACCAATGAACATTTAGGTTGGTTCCATATTTTGGCTATTGTAAATAGAGTTGTAATGAACATAAGAATGCAGATATCTCTTTGAAATGAGGATTTCCATTCCTTTGGATATATACCTAGTACTGGGATTGCTGGATCACATGGTAGTTCTATCTTTGTAGTATAGTTGTTTGAGAAACCTCTATACTGTTTTCCATAATGGCTGTGCCCTTACAATTGTACCAGTAGTGTAGAAGAGTTACCCCTTTCTCACCTCCTTACCAGCATTTATTATTCTCAGTCTTTTTAATAATGGCTAGTCTAACTGGGGTGTGATGATATCTCAATGCAGTTTTGATTTGCATTTCTCTGATGATTAGTGATGCTGAGAATTTTTTCATGTACCTGTTGGCCATTTGTGTGTCTTCCTCTGGAAAATGTCTATGCATCTCCTTTGCCCATTTTTTAATTGGATTATTTGGTTTTTTTACTGTACAGTTGTTAGAGTTTTTTTCATATTCTTATATTATATTTAAATATTATGGAAATCAATCCCTTGTAGGATGTATAGTTTGCAAACAACTCCACAATCAGAGCTACAAAACACTACTGAAAGAAATTAAAGAGGACACAGAAAGGTGGAAAGACATACCATGCTCTGGGATTGGAAGAATTAACATTGTGAAAATGTCTATGGTACCCAAAGCAATCTACAGATTCTATGCAATCCTCATCAAAAGACCAATAACATTCTTCACAAAAATAGAAAAAGCAACCCTAACATTCATATGGAACAAAAATGACCCTAAATAGCCAAAGCAATCCTGAGAAAAATAAACAAATAAATAAATAAAGCCAGAGGTATAACACTACTCAACTTCAAATTATATTGTAAAGCTATTGTAACCAAAACAGCATGGTACTGACACTTGAATTAATGGAACATAATAGAATACCCAGGAATCAACCCACAGACTTATAACCAACTGATCTTTGACAAAGGCAACAAGAACTTATATTAGGGAAAAGACTACCTCTTCAACAAATGGTGCTGGGAAAATTGGACATTCATATGCAGAATGAAACTGGACCAGTACCTCTCATCATATACCAAAATCAACACAAAATGGATGAAAGGCTTAAATATAAGACCCCAAACCATAAAATTACTAAGGGAAAAATGTAAACACTCCAGGAAGTAGGACTGGGCAAAGACTTAATAAATAAGACCATAAAAGCACAAGCAACAAAAAGAAAACAAACAAATGGGATTATGTCAAACTAAAAACTTCTGCACAGCAAAGGAAACAATCAACAGAGCAGAAAGACAACCTATGGAATGGGAGAAAAATGCCTTGAAACAAATGAAAATAAAAGCACATCATCCCTAAACCTGTAGAATACTGCAAAAATAGTACTAAGAGGGAAGTTTATTGTGATAAATGCCTATAACAAAAGAATAGAAAGACTTTGAATAAACAACCTAATCTTACACCACAACAAAACAAGAACAATTTAATACCTGAATTTGTAAGTAAAAAGAAATAATAAAGATTAAAGCAGAACTAAATGATATGGAGGCTGAAAAAATGATATTAAAGATCAATGAAACGAACAGTTGGTTTTTTGAAAAGATAAACAGAATAGATACACCATTAGGTAGACATACTAGAAAAAGAAGAGAGAAGACCCAAATAACAAAAATTAGAAATGAAAAGGAGACATTATAACTGGTACCACAGAAATATAAAGAATTATTTGAGACTATTATGAACAACTATACACACAAAAATTAGAAAATTTGAAGAAAATGGATACATTTCTGGATACATACAAACTACCAAACTGGGCCAAGAAGAAGTGAAAACAATAACAAGCAAGGAGATTGAAGCAGTAATCAGCAGTCTCGCAAGAAAGAAAAGCCCAGGACTGGAAGGTTTCACTGCTAAATTCTACCAAACCTTTAAGGAAGGATTAAAACCAATCTTCTTCAAGCTATTCCACATTGAAACAGAGGCCATTCTCCCAAATTCATTCTATGAGACCAACATTATCATGATACCAAAACCAGACAAAGATACAATATAGAAGAAAATCATAGACCAATATCCTTGATGAACATAGATACAAAAATCCTCAACAAAATATTAGCAAACGTAATTCAAGAGCACATCAAAAAGATTATACACTGTGATCAGGTGGGATTAATCCCAGGGATGCAAGAATGGTTAAACATAGGCAAATCAGTAAATGTGATATACCACATCAACAAAATCAAGGACAAAAACTATACGATCATCTCAATAGATGCAGAAAAAGCATTTGATAAAATTCAACATCCCTTCATGATAAAGACCCTCAACAAATTAGGTGTAGTAGGAAAGTATCTTAACACAGTAAAAGCTGTATATGACAAATGCACCCACATCATCCTGAGTGGGGAAAAGCTGAAAGCATCTCCTTTAAGAGCAGGAACAAGATAGGGATGCCCACTTCTGCTATGCCCGTTTAACATAGTATTGGAAATACTAACAAGTGAAATCAGTCAAGAGAAAGAAAGTGCATCAAAATTGGAAAACACAAAGTCAAATAGTCCCTGTTTACAGATGATATGATCCTATATATATAAAAAAAACCTAAAGACTTCACAAAAAAACTCCTAGAGCTGATAAATAAATTCAGTACAGTTGCAAGATACAAAGTTTATATGTAAAAGTCAGTAGTGCTCTTATATACCAACAAGGAACTAATGGGAAAAAAATCAAGAAGCACGCCCATTTAAAATAGCCATCAAAAAGTAAAATACCTAGTTATTAATTTAACGAAGGATGTGAAAGACCTCTACAGTGAATACTACAAAACACTGCTGAAAGAAATTAAAGAGGACACAAAAGATAGAAAGACATTCCAGGTTCATAAAGTGGAAGAACTAATATTGTGAAAATGTCTGTACTACCCAAAGTGATGTACAGATTCAATGCAATCCCCATCAAAATATCAATGACATTCTTCACAGAAATATAAAAACAATCTTAACATACATATGGAACAATGAAAGACCCTGAATAGCCAAAGTGATCCTGAGCAAAATAATAATAATACTAATAATAAAGCTGGACACATTACACTACCTGACTTTGAATTATACTGCAAAGCTATAGTAACCCAAACAGCATGGTACTATCATAAAAACAGACACATGGACCAATGGAACAGAATAGAGAACCAAGAAATCAATCCATGTACTTACAACCAATTGATCTTTGACAAGGGCACCAAGAACCTACCTTTGGGGAAAGGTTAGCCTCTTCAAGAAATGGTGCTCGGCAAATAGATATACATATGTACAAGTATGAAACTAGACCCTTACCTCTGCCATATACCAAAATCAACTCAAAATAGATTAAAGACATAAATATAAGACCTAAAACTATAAAACTCCTAGAAGAAAACACAGGAAAAAACACAGGGGGTAGGACTGGGCAAAGACTTCATGAATAAAACCTCAAAAGCATAGGCAACAACAACAAAAATAAACAAATGGGATTATATTGAATTAAAAAGCTTCTGCACAGCAAAGGAAATAACTAACAGAATGAAAAGACAATTCACAAAATGGGTGAAAATATTTGTAAACTATGCTTCTGACAAGGGATTAATACTCAGAATATACAAAGAATATATCACATAACTTAATGTTAAAAAACCAACTAATCCTATTTAAAAATGGGCAAAGGAGCTGAATAGACATTTCTCAAAGAAATACAGAATGGCTAAGATGTATTTGAAAAAATGCTCATCATCACTAATAACTAGGAAAATGCAAATCAAAACTACATTGAGATATTATTTCACTGCAGTTAGACTGGGTATTATCAAAAAGACAGAGAGTAACAAATGCTGGGGAGGATGTAGAGAAAGGGGACCCCTCATACACTGTTGGTGGGACTGTAAATTAATGCAGCCATTATGGAAAAAAATATGGAGGTTTCTCAAGCAATTACTTTGTGCTACAGCAATCCCACTGGTGGGTATATACTCATAGGATTGGAAATCATTATATTGGATGGATAGTTGCACTCCCATGTTTATTGTGGCTCTATTTATAATAGTCAAGATATGGAACCATCCTAAATGTCCATCAGCAGATGACCAGATAAGGAAAATGTGGTATATATAACCAATGGAATACAACTCAGCCATAAAAAATAATGAAATTCTGTCCTTTGCTGCAGCATGGATGAACTTGGAGAAAATTATGGTAAGTGAAATAGGCCAGGCAAGGAGAGAATATACCCCATGTCCTCACTCATAAGTGGGAGCTAAGAAAGAAAGAAAGAGCAATCATAGTAACATGCTGAACTTTTAGAAGAATAGAACAGAACTGTGGTTTCTAGAGTTGGGAAAGGGAGAAGGAAAGGAGATAGGACAAGAAATGGATTAATAGACACAAAAGATCGTTAGGAAAATAATTTCTATTGACGTACAGTTGAGCTAGGTGCCTATGATTAACAATAATTTACTACATGTTATCAAATGACTACAATAGAGGAGACTGAATATCCTCAGCACAAAGATATGATTACATTTTGTAATGACGAATATGCCGATGATCCTGTCTTGATACTCAACTCTGCACTCCACAAATATGTATAATAATTGCATTTCAATTAAAAAAAAAAAAAGAAAATCAGTAGGCCATAAATGAGAGCTCTCTATGGCAGCTGACCTGGTGCCTGGGGCATGAGCACGTGCAGAAAGATCTTGCCTTCAGAACTCAGGGTTCATCCTTCTGGAACATGTAACCTAATTTTAAAGTCAGGAGCATAGTTCTCTGAAATTGTAGTATTTGGTGATAGGGAAATGGGAATAAGATGTAATAATATTTGTAGGATTAAAGCATCTACAAAACTCTTATTTTTGAGGCAACAGAAAAATAAGTGTATGGGGGGATGGTGCAAGTAGATTCTTGTCTTAGTTTTCTGTTGCTTATAACAGAATACCTGAAACTGGATAATTTATTAAAAAATAAATTTATGTTTGACAGTTTTGGAAACTGGGAAGTTCGAGGTTGAGGGGGCATGTCTGGAAGGGCCTTCTTCTTGGTGGAGACTCTCTGCAGAGTCCTGGAGCAGCTCAGAGCATCACATGGTGAGAGGCCTAGCTCAGGTATCTCTTTCTGTTCTTATAAAGCCGCAAATCTCACTCCCATAATAATCCATTAATCCATTGAAATATAAATAGATTAATTCATGAAAGAAGGCATAGTCTTCATGATCCAATTACCTCCCAAAGGCCCTACTTCTCAGCACTGCCATATTGAGGATTTAAGTTTCAACATGGGTTTTGGAGGGGACATTCAAACTATAGCAATATGAAACTCAGTTCCTGTTTTCTCAGGAGACACTGTGTATGACTGCTGACTCAGACATTAATATTTTTGAGAAGACAGAAGCAACACTGGACCATGGTAAGGTCAAAGTCATTTGGCCTGTACATAAAAATGTTAGAGTTTCTGAGGATTCACTTTATTTTCCCTTTGACCCAATGCCATTTTATTTTAATACCTTGATAAAATATATATCAACCAACTCCTCTGAAGGACAAGTGAGTCTTTGATGATTTTTAGAACTGTCAACATCATCTTAAAAGTCTATAAAAAATTATCCATTTTTTTGTTGTTATACATTCAAAATATTATTCTTGAATATCTGACTTGTATAATCTTGCTGTGTTTTACTTGCCTTACCCTGTGTGGATCTTTATATATATAGATATATATATATAAACCTTAAAAATCTGAAAATACTATGTTTCTTTCCAAGTTATATTTTTAAACTAAGTATCCTCACTAGAATTTACAAAAGATCTCTAGAATTTCCTCATAGCTGTCTTCATTCTTTGTTTCACAGACTGTAGATAATTGGATTCTAAATAGGGGTGATGATGGTATAAAATGCAGCAGAGAACTTATCAACAGAGTGGTTGGGTAAGGGCCAGATACAGATGAAGATGTATGGGTCAAAGAAGAGAATCACCACTGTGTTGTGAGCAGTCGAAGAGGACCAGGCTTTAGACTGCCCAGTAGAAGTGTGGCTCCTAAAGGTTATGAGGATCAGACTGTAGAAGATAAGCAAAATAATGAAACAGTGCAGGGAGATCACGCCACTGTTGGCAACAATGACTACCTGTACAATGTAGGTATCTACATTTCTAAGGCAAGCTTAGAAACCAGAGGGAGATCACAGAAAATGTTGTCTACCACATTGGGACCACAAAAGGGCGAGTTCACAACAAAGGGAATCTGAAGCTCTGAGTGAAGGAGACCTAAGAACCATACACTTTCTTGTTCATGATGATCATATAGTATAGGGGCTTACATATGGCTACGTATCTGTCATAAGCCATGGACACCAACGTATCATTTCAACCCCACCCAGTAAGTCAAGGAGAAATTTCTGAGTTAAGCATCCAGCAAAGGAAATAGTCTTACGCTTTTTTAAAAAATCAAGTTCACAATTATTTTGGGGATGGCAAAGGAAGCAAGGGTCATAACCATGAAACAGATTCCCAAGGAGAAAATACATGAGAATGTTGAGGTTTGGAGTGTAAAACACTATGACCACAATAAGAAGATTACCCAAACTGTGACCATATAGATAACCAAGAAGAGTGCAAAAAGAAATTCTATATTGTTGGAGCTGGTCAGTCTCAGCAAAATCAATTCTGACACTTGGGACTGATTTAATAGTTCCATGAACTCCATCATACAGTTTGCTCTAGGATGACCTGTAGAGAGAAAGAAGATGTTACTGAAACCATGGAGATTGCCAGGCTTTTTTATTTTGGGAGGTCTGGAAATGATCTCATTTGACTTTGAAATTTAATGCAATTTTTTATTACCTCTATCAAGGAAGACATAGAGTCAAAACTGTCCACCTCCAACTCCAGATTATAAGCAGTGCTTATTCATGTCTCTAGATTCCCCTAAACAAACCATGAGCTCATAAGGAGATGCTTCGGTTTCATAGGTCGAAGGAGATATGTCTTTAGGAGTTTTGTAATGTTGTAGGCTGGAAGATGTCTTAGCCTGAATTTCTTGGAAGACAAAGGAGCTTGGCAGAACCTCTTCCAAAATTAAATTTGAGTGAATCTGGGAGTTATCGTATTCCCAAGACCACCTTAAGAAAGTCTATTTTAGTTCTGGATTGGCCCTATATATAAAAGGAGATATAACGTCATGCTGGGTATGTCACTGAGGTTTGAAGTGTATCAGACCACTGTACTTTTCCTCCTGAATGTCCCTCAATCCATAAGTGGGCTTCTGACCTCCTCACACTCTTAGGAAACCTGACAGAGACTAGTTTTCCTAATATGACTGTCAATTCCCATCGCCTGCTGTGGCTTAAACCCATATTCCTGGAGAATTCTCATAAGGTGCTTAAGTTGTGAAAGTGGCTTTGGTTAAGCAGTAGGCACGAATATTCTGAGTCTCTGAGTATCCCCATCACATTCTAACAAGGACCACACAATACAGAGGGAACACGAAAGGTTCTGTGAGCACAAGTGACGTTACTTGTGACATTACTTGCTTCCTGCTTTTAGCTCTTATGACATATTCCACTTTTATTTATAAAATTGTATAGTTTGGATAAGTTGGGTTTTACAGTTCAAACTTTAGGCATAGTCTTCACTAGACCTCCACTCATATTCATGCAAAGCAGCACTGATCTGGTGATGGGCGGCATCCCCCATACTGGAGCCCTCAGGCTGGTGATGTCACTCCGGTTACTTCCCACAGACAAAATTGGTGGTCATTATGGCCCAATGTGGAGAACGATGCAAGGCGTGTGTGTGTGTGTGTGTGTGTGTGTGTGTGTGTGTGACAGATGTTGCAAAAAAAGATGTAAGGAGTAGAACAATTAATCACACAGGAGAGAGAGGTCAGATAAAAGCTATGATTTCTGTGCTTCTATGAATTAAGATGTGGGGAGAATCAGCATAACGTTTGGAAAGAACATTGAAAAGAAGATGGGAGACTGGGACTGAGACCAGCTTTGCCTCCAATAACTGGATCACTTTTCTCTCTAGGTCTCAGTTTCACTTTTGGTAAAACAAGGTGCTTGTGCCCAGTCTCCAAGCACAGAGTTTGAGTCAATCTCTGACCCAAAAGTTAATGGATCTATTATTAATGGATCGATTATTATCCTTTATGGATCTATTATTCTACTCTTATTTCAGGGTTTTATTATTTATTACCTAATTTGTTTTAAACTTTTGATCAAATATAGATATCAGATATAGTTTGCATGGCAGTTGTTGTCTAGAAGTTTCTCTGTGATAGATCTTTCACCTCCTTACTTAAGTAGTATTTTCCTTCTCGATAGTCACATGTTCTTTGCTCAAAGTTCTTATTACACTGTGTTGTTTATGACACTTGGTTATCTTTCTATGCTGACCCTCCCCTAAAGATAAGTTAGCCTCAGATATATTTATCTATTGTCTAAATTTCAGAAACATCAAAATGTGAAGAACCTTTGAGATAGATCTTTTACTTCTAAGAATTTATCATAAGGAATGATTATGAGTATGCTTCAAAATCTTCATGGTAACAGTATTGTGTGAACAGAAAAAACTGAAGCAGTTTAAATATCCTGCAATTGAGTCTTACTTTCTTAAACAGATTATAGGGAATCACAGGGTGTAATATTGTACCTTTAATAAAATCATGTTTGAGAAAACTATTTAAGAACATGAAAAATATTCACATTATTTTAAGTGAAAAAAGAGCAGGTTATTATATACTGTGCATAATCCTATTTTTAAACATTAAGTATATATACATAAATAAGGGGGGATTATTGGATAATGCCACAATTAATGGGCATGCTGCCAGTATGGATCTGGACTTCACATCTTGAACATGAGGGGTGACAATCAGCTTTGTATTTCATGAATATTCATAATCAATAAAACAAAACAAAAACAGAGATATGTGGGTCATTGTAATGTAAACAGCAACTAACAAACTTCAAGCTCAAAATGTCCCTTCATGTGATTTCCATGAAAACTGAAAATATTCAGGCTCAATTTATATTTTTGGAGTAAGATAGTGTTCAGAAGACATCTAGAAATGAAGAATAATGAAACGGAACAGGTGAGTTTGTTTTTTTATTTGTTAGCCTAGTTCAGTTCCAAGTTGTTGCAATCACACATAATTTGGGAAATATTTGTTTTAGCATATGCAAGGAAGTTCTGTAAGCAGTCATCGTTGGTTTGGATAAAAAAATATGAGATTGGGACCTCAGAACTTCTTGTCTAAGCTTGATAGTGGCTTTTTAGAAAGGTTAATTATGAAAGTGTCTTTATTAACTCTATCCTATTCTACCCTCTAACATCAAATATTCCTTATTTATAAATATATAAAATAACTTATAATTAGGTGTGATGTTTTATAAAAGAAAGACACATAGGTGAGATGTTACTTAAAGATAGTTGTGATAAGAGTGAGCTGTGGAAACTGCTCTCACTCGCAGTTAGGTGGTATGATCTCTTGGACTTCACTGTGAAGTGACACTCCATCCTTACACAAATCACTTCAGTGGATGAGGACTTGGAAAAGCACACCAATGTGAGGTCAGGAAATTGAGACAATGAGTGAGACAGTCATTTTATGAAGTTTTAGGGTAAAGAGATAGGAAAGATGACATAGCGAACAGTCAGGAAACTGAATGATCTTAGGATGAAGGTTTAAATACATTAATATATTGATGTAAAATAGCCAAAAGATAAAATGTTATTAAAAGTGCAACAAAGATCTTTTCATAAATAATTATGGAAAACTTAGATATGCAAAAAAAAAAAAGTAATAATGAAACTCAACTTATACCTCACAACGTTTACAAAATTTAACTCCATAAAGGATCATAAATCCGCATTTAACATGTAAAACAAAATTTTCTAGAAAAAAATTGGAGAAAATGTGCATGAATTTGGATTAGGCAAGTAATTTTTCGACATAACTCCAAAAGCACAATCCATGGAAATATAATAAAATAAAATTGCACTCGAGATACAGAATAGGTCTGAATCTTTCTTTCATTTCTACCACACTATTTAAGTGTGAAGGAAACATAACTCCCCACTTGCCTCTAACCTGAGACTATTAATATTTATTAAAAAATGTATCATTTGTAGAATAGCCATTTGATTTACAGTATTTTATATAAACAGATACAAAGCTATGTGCTAGAACCAAACCTTATCAACTCTGCAAATGTCCGACTGTAGGATTTAGCACCTGCTTGTGTAGTGCTTCTTTGCACTTTTGAACAAACATACATACAAACAAATGGACTTAGGGACTTTTGTTTAGGGATCTAACTTGTTTGTAAATAGAGAAAATCTCTATCAGATACTGGAAATACTTGTATAATATTTCCCTGTTTATATTCATGTTTATAACAGTTACAACTGGCCTCAGTCAAATAACTATTCTAGGTCTAATAGAGAAACAGAAAGAATAAAGGAATTGTAGAAAAGCCAAGATGACCTGGTCATTTAAGACCTTGTCAGGAGGGTTTAATATTAGGCAATAAGAAGGGAGCTAGTCTCAAGGTTTTCTGCACTATCAAACACTGCTGGTCATTACTTTTCATACTAGATACGCTTATATCACAAAAATTGGAATTATATCACAAAAAAGGAATTACATCACAAAAACTGTTAATTAAGAAAGATGACAGGGAGAGATGGAGTATTTTAATTAAAATAATATATATAAAGCACTTAGTACAGCATCTAGGATATAATTGATTCATAATAAAGGTTAGCTATTGTTAGTATCCTTATTATTAACTTGCTAAAGTTTGTACAGATAAAGTACTGGGATTAAAATTCAGGACTTCATGGCACCAAAGTTAAGTGCCCTTAACCCTTGACTTAAGGCTTGACTTTAGCACAGTCTTGCGTACCACTGCAAGTTTTCAACTATTATGATTTTGACAACACAGTCATTAGAATTAATAAGGAAGTATTTAAAAAAGAAAATGTCAAATAATTGTATAAATTGTACTATTATCACACTCGTACACTGTGTCATTTTTCCACATTGTGTTGCTGTGTTAAGTAGAACTGTCCGTTAACACATGATCTTTCTCTGGCATGGGATTGGTATTATACCGTATTTCTTTCCCCATTACTTACAACAAGTTATAGTCTGCTCTAAAGCATATTATCTTAGCTTTCACTATGACAGAGTATGTCACTAGCTACATCAGTGA
>NW_007739827.1:51585-52069 GCF_000696425.1 Galeopterus variegatus
TTTTCCCATTTTTCTCACACCAGAACAACAAACTCACCTACTCCTGTCTGCAGTGTCTCACCACAGAAGAGTTATTTTGCAAACCTTCTCTGGGGAAAACATTTATTGAGCTATTACCCTGGTCTTCTCAAACCTTAGGTTGCTGACCACACATTTACTTTAGTTCCTAGCCTGGGTGCTAAGACTTCACCTAACTAGTTTGTCTTATCTTAGGATGCTGGTGCTCTCTTGCTCAGCCCATTTACCACGTGGTACCCTGTGTTTCTGTGGAGAGTCACTACCAAGAACAAGGCCCTCATCAGATGTGCCGCCTGGACTGTGGACTTCCCAGCCTCCTAACTAATGTATTACATTTGGGTTAGAAACCTGAAAAGACAAGATGGCGACGGGTCTGGAGCGGCCGTGCCAGGAGACAGCGTGAATCTGAGAAGTGTGCGCTGTGATACCAGAGTACTATTTGCATTTCCAAGAGCAACAAAAAATA
>NW_007739828.1:0-15585 GCF_000696425.1 Galeopterus variegatus
TGATGGGCAGGAGGGGGAAGGGGAGGGAGGGAAGATTCGGTAAAGGGACATGAAAATCAACCACATTGTAAAATGATAAAATAATTTTTTTAACTATAATTAATTAATTAAAGTAAGAACAGACGTCCAAAAAGTGGTCATAAATGGAAGTGGGTGTCTACATTGTAAAATGATAAAATAATTTTTTTAACTATAATTAATTAATTAATTAATTAAAGTAAGAACAGACGTCCAAAAAGTGGTCATAAATGGAAGTGGGTGTCGAAGGCAGACTACACCAATATCCTAGGGTCACCCCTGGCCAGGCCTTTGAGATAGGGGTTGCTCTTTTTGGAAATATGATTATACAGACAGCTGAAGTTTATGGTCTTTATTAGTCAGGGAGAAGGGATCGTGTGTACAAAATGTTCTGTATTTTAATTACTGCAATTAAACTCAAAAGAAGCAAATTAGCCTTTACCTATCCACAAGCTAATTATTTCTGTTACACATTGGATATGATACCTGGAATCTGTGGCATATTTAACGATGGTATGACAACTAATTCATGCTTTACAATAACACCCAGTGTGCCAGTGTCTGTCACCTAAGTTAGTGAAGTCAGACAACCATGTTTACATCTGAGAAAAACATATTTAATCTGTATGTGTTTAAAATTTATTGATAAGCTGAATCTATATTTGAAAATACACCATTTGGCAATAAAGCTAATATATATTTTAATTTAAGAAATATTTTCTATGTGCAAAGCACTGTGTTCTAGTCTCTTTCTTCTTCTGGGACCTTATAACATAGCAAGGGAACAATAATAATACATGGCAAAATATGGCAAAGGAGAGACACAGAATACCCTAAGGGGCAAAGGAGGGAGAGCTCAGGAGACCTCCATGGAGCAGTTGTCATTTGAGAGAAATTGTGAATACAATTACAATTTTAACAAACAGATGGTGGGAGGAGTGAATTGGGGCTGGCATTTCAGACAGCAGATCAAGACCCATGGATGGCGAAATACAGGGTAGTTTCAGGGGGCGAGGAGTGGTAGGGAATGTCTGTAACTTTTAAGAAAACAGTGAGAAAACAAAGCTGTAGATATAGATACGGCCCGTATTTTAAAGAACCTGAGAAGCTAAGCTGAGCAGTAATTCCAACCTTCAGAAGTTTTTTTGAGTGGAGGCAAGTATGAGCTCCTCACTGAGAGCATTGGGAGCAGCATGCAAGACAAAGTGGAGAGCACGGAGACTAATTAGGAGGCTGTTGCTCTAGTTCAGGGAGAGGTGATGAGGTTTGAATTGAGGAGGGAAGAGGTCATGGGAATGAATGCATGAGACATTGCAAAGGTAACATCTGGGAATTAAGCCTTCAGTTCCCAAGTGGCATTGACATTTGTGGTTAAATGGATTAACATGGGAGGTTGCAACACATACGCTAAGTATATTTAGTCTAAGGGAGGGAGTAGAATGAAGAGAAGAAAGAAAGCCCAGACAACGGAAGATTAGTGACTGAGATGCTGGCAGTGCCCTTAGCTCTCACCTCTCCCTGCACTCTGCATGCATAGCTGCTTACTGCTGGTCCCTGATCCTTTCTGCCTGATGGCTTCTTCTGGCTGCCTCAAGCACCAGGGAGTTAACACCCTGTGGGTAGTGCTCAAGAAATGACATGTGGAAGTGGGGTAGAAATGTCTCTGTTTCCTTACCCCTCAGGGAGACTCTGAAACATGTTCTACACTGTCTTCCAGAGATCCCCAGTAGGATAAAGTTGCCCATCGTGTAACCTGCTCAGCACCTGTTTCCTTTATTGGCTTCCTTTCCTTCCCAGTGTCACTTGCTCACTCCATTCAGGGCTTCCTGGGATCAGGAAGTAAACTTTTTAAATTATTGGATACTTCTCAGAATCTGCTTCTGAAGAAACCAGACTCTTGGAAATAGAATTGTTTCAAATCATAATTCAAAGGAAATGCTGACAAATGGCTGAGTAGAGAGATTAAAGACAGAGAGAATAAAGTCACTGGAGAAGAACCAATATCAATACTGAAGGATTTGGGATTATACCAGAGGAAAGAATGGGGGTGAGGTGGCAGAGACTGAATTAAAAGTGGGGACACAAAAGAAAAGAGCAGAACATCCAGGGGGTTTGCAGAGGGCTTGAGCAAGAAAGAGGAGGGGATGCTACAAAGATCATGTCAACCTCAAAAGAGGGGAGCATGCTGAGTGAAAACAGACACCAGTCTGGTGGGACTAGATCTTCTCTTAAAAGCTACTCTCTACACACCCCCTCGCTCTCAGGACACAGTATAGCTACACTGTTGCTAGATTGATTTCAGCTAAATTAATGTTTTCAAACTGGAAGCAGCCCACTTAGGGTTAGTTATGTTTCCTGTAAAAGTGAAGTGAGCCACCTAATGCTTTCTCAGCCTAAAAAGTCCCCCTCTACCGCCTTTCCCTAGAAAACTGCTCATCCTTCAAGAAGCAGCTGAGGCTTCATGGCACCCGAGGAGCTGTCCACCTTCAGCACCCTGGTTTTCCCTGTGTAATTGCCTCTCCCTGTACCTTCTATCTATATGTGCACTTTTCCTCTAGATTGTGAGGTCCCTGATGGCAGAGATCATTCATTTGTCTCTGTACCCAGTACCTGGAACATAGTAGGTGTCTAATAAATGTTTACATTTATACTTAGAATCTGTCCAATACTAAGCTATGCTCTTTCATGGATGACCTTGCTCAACTCTAACAACAATGTTCTAACATGGATACTACTATTATCACTTTCTTACTGATGACAAAATTGAAGTTTAGAGAACTGAGAAACTTGGCCCGAGTCATTCAGCTGATAATTGGCAGTGCCTGAATTTAAACCCAAGCGAAAGTCTCTGACTTCAGAGACTAGTTTCTTAACCACTGACCTTTCTTCCTTATCTCTTCTCCTCTAGACTGGATGATGTATATAAATAAAATGCAATTTTTATCTGGTTTTTCCTTAGAAAAGTGGGGCCAATGACCTTATGGCAAACTCTTTCTGGACATGACCACCAACACAAGCTATATAACTGACTGGTGTAGTGTTTCAACAAGCTGCTTGGACTAAATAGGAGATTTACATCCTCAAGGATGATATCCTCCCTAGGGACAGGATCAAGCTTGTTCCTGAAGTGCATAGTGGGTTTTGGGAGGACTGAACTTTCTACCACAGCCTCAGGAAAGAAGCTTCAGGATAAATATGACCTTCAGGATAGAGTGATTTAAAGCAGCACTTTTAATCCAGAGATTGTGCTGCCTAATTTGCAATGCAGTTCGTTCTCATCTCACTTGCTGGCCATGCCATTTCCAAATGAGAGCCCTTGGAGTTAGAGATGGAATTAGGTAAAGAAATATAAGGCTGTCGACCTACCATGAAGTGTTGTCTGATAGGCATCTGAATGTCAACAGTCTACTTATACCCGAGGACAGATTTATATCTTGCTCATGAGAGGAGCAGAAACGGGTTGCATTATTTTATTATTCTGTTTAACATTCGTTAAGAGCATTAAATAATGACCCCATTTCTGATACAGTTCTGTCACTGACTTACTGATTGAGCTTGCTAAGCTCGTAAGAAGCTCACTTTCATCTTTTGTAAACTGGGAATAATATCTGCCTGTTCTTTCTCTCAGATGTCCCAAAACTATAACAAGAAGATAATTTAGCTGAAAATTTATGCAATTCTAACTTGATAAATATGTATGTTATGGCCATCCTTCTGAGGTTTTCTTTTCCTTAACATGAAAATACACTTAAGTAGAAACTATTTATCTTTGAAAATAAACATTTGTCTTTAAAATATTTAAATTTGCATGTAAAATATTTATCTTTGGAAAATGTTTTGACTCAGTTCATACTTATGTTTCATAGGTTACTTATAAAAAATAAAAATCCATAAATAAACTTACTCTACATATTTTATTTAGCTGACTTGACTAGCAAATGACACATTCCACATATGCCAATTTCTCACAAGATTGAAGCTTAAAGACTTTGTTAAAATTTTGGCCATATCGATGAAAACTTTTAAAAAACACATTATACCTCCCTGCTGATTTATATTTTATTTAGCTGACTTGACTAGCAAATGACACATTCCACATATGCCAATTTCTCACAAGATTGAAGCTTAAAGACTTCGTTAAAATTTTGGCCATATCGATGAAAACTTTTAAAAAACACATTATACCTCCCTGCTGATTTTAAATCAGGGTTTTGAACACATTCACTGTCTTGCCCCAGGCAATGTCAACCTCTCTTGCTCTCTGCTTTTAATATAGTCCACAGCTCCTCCAGTCAGTTGGGCATACTGCTGGTATCCATTGATCCATATATTGATGGCATCATGCCAATTGGATCTGGAGAGCAGGGATTGGCAAGTGCTCTGGATGCCCCAAGAAAACATATGTGGTCCAAAGTATGAAAGAGAAACCCCCAAATTTTCTAAGGCTTGCCACGGTGGTGAAGTTTTGAGAGGTTCAGTGGTTTGGGACATGCCAGGACATCTCCGCAAAGATAAAGAAACAAGCTGCTGCACCTCACATCTTGTTCTACTCATTCTGAGGCATAGAACTTGGTGGGCCCCCTTGTATTTCAGAGGCAATATATACTTCACTTGGGAGTACTGCTCCAATTTACTTATCAGGTAACTTGAAAGGTTGCCCATTTCAAGTAGTGTTCAGAGTTTAAGAGGGTTCTCCAACAAGCCCAAACTTCCTTCTCATTCAGGCAATATCTTCCAAAAGATCCCATATTCCTAGAGATATTCATGACAGATAAGGGGGCTGTATGTGGAATCTCTGGCAAGCCCTGATAGGACAGTTGCAGAGTAAACCTCTAGGTTCTGAAACAAGGTCATACCCTCTATGGCAAAGATCTATTCATGTGAAACACCATTTCAGATTGCTCCTGGGTCCTAATAGAATCTGAACACCTGACCACAGGTCTATATGAATTGACCTGCCCATTATGAGTTAGGTATTATTATAAGCTGGGTATTAGCCACTGAAATGACATATTTGTGGTCAGGCCTCAGCAAGCTCCAAAAGCACAATTTACTAGCATTAACAGTCGGGCCAGATTCCCATGTCATCTACCACAGTTTTGTCAATGTTTTTGTCTCATCTGGCACATCTTCCCTATGACCAGCTGACAGAGGAGGAATGAGGGGCGTGGCTTACTGAGAGGCTGGTATAACATGTTGAAGCCGGTCAGAAATGGACTACTGCTCTATAGCAGCCTGTTCTGTTACCTATTGCAGCATAACAAATCACTCCAAAACTTGGTGTCTTAAAAAAACAAAAATTAAGTTATAATATCTCATGATTTCTCTGGGTCATGAATTCACAAAGGGCTCAACTGAGCAGGTCTGGATTTGGAGGTTCTCATGAGGTTGTTGTCTAACCTCCCAAGAGAGCGGGACAGCTAAAGCAGCTGGGGCTGGCTGGGCATCTCTCTCCGCATGTGCTCCATGCATTCTCTCAGCTCTCCACATGAGCACTTTGGTCTTCCTCATAGTGCAGCAGCCAAGAGTGGAGGCTGTTAGGCCCAACAGCATGGGCTCCCTCTCACCAAGTCTGATATAGCTACTGCCACTGCTGAGTGCCCAACTGCCAACAACAAAGAGCAAAACTAACCCTTTGATATGATACCATTCCTCAAGTTGACAAACCAGCCTCTTAGTAATAGGTGGGTTAGATCCTCAAAGATGCATAAACTTGTCTCTTTACCATGATGAATACCTTCTCCACGTATGGATCCCTCTCCCCTGCCTCTACCTCTACCACCTTTTGGTAGAGAATGCCTGATCTATTGATATGGTATTGCACACCACATTGCTTCAGACCAAGAAACCCATTTTACAGCAAACCTTTAAAGACTCAACTAAGCCTTTACCTTTAAAGACTCAAATAAGGTATCAATTTAGGAATACCTATAGGATTTGGGTGCTGCCTTCTACAAGGAAGTATATAATTTGAACTAACTGCCAATAGGTGGTGCTTTGTCTCCAGTAACTAGACTACATGAGTTCAACAACCAGGGGGAAGAAGTAGGATCATAGGATTGGCCCCCACTCACCATCACTCCCAGTGAGCACCTGCTAATTACATACTTTCCTATTCCTAACACCTTAGGCTCTACTGGTTATAAGTCCTGGTTCCTAGGAAGGATGCTTCCACCATTTCGGTTTCACTGAACTTGAAGCTATGACTCAATCTGATCTCCTTGGGATCGTTATTGCATGGATCAACAGGAAAAGAAAGGAATTGCTATACTGGCAGGGGTAATTGGCCCTTATTACCATGAGAGGCTAAGTGTATACTACACATGGAGGGACAGAGACAAATATTTCTGGAAGCCATGGAACATCTCTTGGTGTTTCTATGCTCAGTGATAACAATGAAGGGACAAGTACAGCAACCTTAGCCCAATAAGGGCAAGACAACTAAGCGTTCAAGACCCTTAAGATGAAGTTCTGAGAATGTGGGGACAATAAGGAAGGCAGCCTAGACCTGTCAAAGTGCTGGCAGATGTTGAGGGAAGTCTAGAATGGGTGGTGGAATAGGAAGATGACGAATATCAATTATAACCTTGCAACCAGCTACACCAGTGAAGACTAAACCTTGGTTGTTAACTTTGCATCAACTCTGTGCATTACACAAAATGCCATAGTAAAACATCACCAATGTAAAGCGTAGCTTTTCGGGGGAAGCTTATCATGCACAGTTACTATATTAATGACAACAAAAAGAAACACTATTACACAAAATGCCATAGTAAAACATCACCAATGTAAAGCATAGCTTTTCGGGGGAAGCTTATCATGCACAGTTACTATATTAATGACAACAAAAAGAAACACCTTACCATTGCTGTAAAAGCAGCAGGTAAACAGACATTAAGAGATGTAAAAGTTGCCATTTTTATAGCATTCACAGTTATACAAACAATTTTCCAAATGGTTACCCCAAAAAAAGTTATATTAGAAAATTCAATCTCATCTGTACCCCTTGAAAAAATCCAGTAATATTAATATCTAACCATTTTTATAGTGGTTGCTTCTCTGCCACTTGTGTTATGAATTTTAAAAAAGGGAGAAGGAAAAGGATTAACATAAGCTCACAACTTCAGACAGACACTGAGCTTCTGACCTCCTGTACGTGTATACTTCAATCTGTCACTTTTAAAGTGGGCTGTATTTTCCACGATGGGGTTTAGCATTTAATTTCCTAGGGAACTGAGCAGTAGGTGGCCTCTCTGAGCTGTTGGATAAATCATCTCAGTATCGGACTATACTGACTCCTCCTCTGAAATGCACCATCAGCCACCTAACAAGAAATGTTCTGACCATCTGCTAAAGCCTCCACCTCAGCCAGGACTACCAGGTGTCTGGTTCCTCCTGAAGTCCCAGCCTTGAGAAACATTGATAGGAAGGGTCTAAAAAATATAACCAATATACTTCATGTCAAACTTGCCCAATGCTATTGACTGGTTAAAAGCTCACTCTCTAGCTCTGAAGGTAAAACAAAGAGCAGGTTCTTTTGTCAAACCAAGTGATCCCCTGCACAGAGAAGATAGACTCACCTCCCTGCCCTGCGAGTAGGGAGGAAAGGATTTAAGTCTAACCCAGGGACTGAAGTGGTAACAGCTTTTACCACTCCACATGAATATTTATTTTTACCTGACCATGCAGGTGGTCTTGGTCTAGCAGTTTGTGGGTCACCAAGAGCATTGGGATAAACTCATCTAATTGAATGAGGTATAGAATTTCCATCAACAGAGTATAGGTGGTGTGGTAATCATGGTCTAGATGAGAGAGATGGAGATGGAGACAGAAATAAAGAGCGTACTATTAGGTTGGACTGACCTGAGGAGAGGGTCCAGGTGCTGCTTCTTTTATGTGGTTACTGAGTGTCATCAGTATTCTTTTTGAGAGCAATCAGACATCCACAGGATGCACATATTGTCCTATGATATCCTAAACAGTCAATTCAGTAATTATTATTGAGTGTCTACTGTGAAGCTGGCAGTGTTTGGAAGCTAAGGATAGTTTGACAGATAATTCTATAAACTCAATAAAGTTTATATTCTAGTGTATAGGGGAGGGAGACAGACACTAAAATGGCAAAAAAAAATAAATAAAAAGGTAATATAATAGCAAATATGATGGATGCTATAAAAAATAGTGATGTGTCATTTAGATTGAATCAGGATATTTGAGCTAAGACCTAAATGACAAAAAAAGAGGAAGGACCCAAATACAAGAAGACTCGCAAGACGAGTGTTTCAGGCAGAGGGGACAGCAAATTCCGAAGCCCTAGGGAAGCACAGCAAGAAAGTTTTGTGGCCAGAGGAGAGATTGGCAGAAGATGACGTTGGAGAGGTAGAAGGAGCCAGGTCACAAGGGATCTTGAAGACTATGGCAGGGAATTTGGATTTTATTCTAAGTGAGATGGAAAGGCACCAGAGAATTTTAACAGGAAAGTAACATAATTTTATTTGGGAAGATTCCTCTGATTGCTATGGGAAAAATGGATTGTAAGGAAGCAAGAAAAACTAAAGAAACATGGTTGAGAGGCTACTCGCAGTTATTCTGGTGTGCAATGACAGAGTTTTTGGCTAGGGTAATAGCACTAACATTTGACAGAATGGGACAATGATCTGGACACATTTTGGAAGATCTGATGTTGTTTTTGTTACTCGCATATCCATCTTTCTTCTCCAGAGGCAATCCAAATTTATCCAAAATTCCATGTCAGAGTGTACAGGAGTACATCCACATCCTGCAAGCCACCGGTTATCTCCTATAGAAAAGTTTTTATAAGGACTATACTGACAAACCTATTCAGTGAAACTTAGTCTTGGAGCTCTGGCTGAAAGCTCTGTCTTTACACATTACAACCCTCAGGTCCCTGATTCTTACATTCTCACTGTCACCCATTTGTTTTGTCCCAGCTGAGTGGGCATTGCTGCCACCAGCCCTCCTTGTCTGGACCTACTCCAATGGCTTGGAATCATTCTTCTCTTTTTGGATGACATGTACCTCTAGTATAAAACAGGATATGGATCACATATTCTTTAAATCACACCACCACCACCACCCCCCCACACACACACGTTCGTTTGTTTCTAAGACTGTTGCATGAATTGGACTTTACATTTTTCATATTGAAGTCTTTTAAAATGTGTAGCACATGAAATTCTCAAATGCTTGGTCATTTGAAAACTTCGTCTCCAATATTCTGGCTACTTAGTCAAACACTCATCTTTGAAATGTAGATTAGATTAATAAAATGTGATAGATGTCATCATAAGGACACTATGGTTGCTGCTGAAAGCTGTTTTCCATGTGCATTAGAAAAGATACATTTCTCGGGCTGGCCTGGTGGCGCACTGCTATAGTGCGCCGCTTGGGAAGCGCGGTGGCGCTCCCGTTGCTGCTGAAAGCTGTTTTCCATGTGCATTAGAAAAGATACATTTCTCGGGCCGGCCTGGTGGCGCACTGCTATAGTGCGCCGCTTGGGAAGCGCGGTGGCACTCCCGCCGAGGGTTCGGATCCCACATACAGACGGGTTCCCGCTCACTGGCTGAGCGAAGTGCGGGAGCAACACCAAGGGCTGCAATCCCGTTGCCGGTCCCGGTCTGGTACAGGGGCAACACTGAGGGTTGCGATCCATCGCCGGACACGGAAAAAGACAAAAAAAGGAAAAAAAAAGAAAAGAAAAGATACATTTCTCTTGTCACAATAAAACTACATTGCTTCAAAAAGGTGAACTAATCAGAAGCAGCTGGAATGAATTAAAGACACTGACAACTCAGAAATGAGAAATAAATGATCCTGTGGGGGGAAAGTACTTTTAAATTGTTTGAATGTGCTTGTCTAACATGTCACTAAAAGCTGTAATCTTCCATTTTCCATTAACAATTCCATCAATTTTCCCCTAATGTTAAAAGTACTTTTAAATTGTTTGAATGTGCTTGTCTAACACGTCACTAAAAGCTGTAATCTTCCATTTTCCATTAACAATTCCATCAATTTTCCCCTAATGTTTTAAACTAACTGTCTTCTCTCAAACGTGATGCTGCTCAACATTTGAGAAAATAGTCCCTTTTAAAAAAAAAAAATCTTTCTTTAGAAAACTGAAAGATGCAGTGCATTTTTATAAAAGTTTATTCATGCTGGAGGTTGGCATGTTTCCCATCATCTGAAATTTCAGAGCACTGCCCCAAAATAAATGTGCCCATTCTTTTATAAATTCTATGATACCTGTGATGACAGAATTATAACTAAGCAAGAGAAAAATTACATTGTTAATATAAAGATACATTATTTTGTATAAAATCCTAAAATTCCAGAAGCTGACCCTATTTTCATTTAACTGGTCTTATTCTTACATCCTTGTTCTCTTACTGAACTTTTTTCCTTCTTATAGTTACTGCTACAGTTTGAATGTGTCACACAAAGTTTATGTCTTGGAAACTTAATCCCCAACACAACAGTGTTGGGAGGTGGAGCCTAATAAGAGGTGACTAGGTCATGAAAACAGAGATAATGTCATTATCGCACGGATGGGTTAGTTATCTCTGGTGTGGGTTCCTGATCCCTTCCTCTCCCTCTTTTTGTGTGGACACTTCTGCTTTCTTCACTTTCTGTCTTCCCCCGTGGGGTGATGCAGCAAGAAGGCCCTCACAAGATGCTGACACCTTGATATTGAACTTCCCAGTCTCTAGAAACATGAGAAATAACCTTTTTTTTTTTATAAATTACCCAGTCTGGAAAATAGACTAAGACAGTGACTTCCCTGGTAGAATGAGAAACAAGGGGAGAATGTGATGACATATCTAGCACCCCATATTGACAAACTCATCCAGTGAAACTTAGTCCTGAAGCTGAAAAGAGCTCTGGCTGAAAGCTCTGTCTTTACACATTACAACCCTCAGGCCCCTGATGCTTACATTCGCACTGCTACCCATTTGTTTTGTCCCACCTGAGAGGGCATTGCTACCACCAGCCCTCCTTGTCTGGACCTACTCCAATGGCTTGGAATCATTCTTCTCTTTTTGGATGACATGGACCTCTAGTATACATTTATTAGAAGAGAGAGATCATCCCACCTTAACTAGTTGATGTAGTACATCTAGCTAATGGGTAAGGGAAATGTAGTATTCACAGACCACAGAAAACCTAAATTTTTATATCTATACCAAGCAACCACTAATTGTGATGTCCGTAAAGATTTCAGACATGCCCTATAAGCCTTACTGTGGTTATGTTGTTTTGTTTTTATTTTAGAATGTTTACTGATTCATTTCAATTTAACAGATATTTACCGAGTATCAACTTATGCAGGCAGAAAGCTAGGCAATGGGATGCAAAGAGGAATTAAACATGGACCATATCATTAAGGAGCTCAAAACTGTGAGGGGGAGATAAAAATCATGTTCTAATTATTATATTGTAATATGATGATATTAAATAAAAGTTTTATTATTTTATTTATCTATTTTATTTTTAAATTATAAAGTCACAACAGAATGAGTAATTGTGCCTGATTTTGATGGGGGGATGGGAGGGGAAGACTTCAAGGAGGAGGTGACATTTGAACTGGGCATTAAATAAGGAGAAAAGCTCTGTAAGCTCTGCGTCTCTCATGCTTATATGAAGGCAAAAGATACACAAGATGTACAAGATGTTCAGGGAAATGTTGGACAAATAACTTGTCTTCTATGATAACCTCAGTCTTTTATGTTGATGAAGAGTGGTGAGAAACATGGGAAAGACACTTGGATTTAGAGCGAGTGATCTCATACACCATTCCACAGATCATAGACCCTAAACTCTCATAATGAGAATGATTGAAAGATTTTAAATAAGGGTGTCATGACCATTTTTAAGTGTTAGGAAAATTATTTTGACATGATGCCCTGGTAAAGCATTGTTCCATTGTCTTCTGGCATCCATAGTTGCTGTTGCAAAATCCAGTGCCATACTGATTCCCAGCCCTTTGATGGTGACCTCGTTTCTCCTTTTGATATGCAGAGGATCTTCTTTTTATCCTTGGTGTTCTGAAATTTCATAACATATGCCTTAGTGTCTTTTTATTTTTTATTTAGGCTCGGTCTTTCCATTTTTGGAATTGTCTTATGTCATTCATTTGATAATTTTCTACTCATAATTTTGCCTGTCCTATCTTTCCAAAATTCCAATTAGTTAGATACTTGAACACCTGTTCATCTTTCTTTCAGTTTCATTTTCTGGGTAATTGCATTGACATTATCTTCTAATCCTCCTACTCAATTTCTTTTTTACTTATTTGTTTGTTTTTTGGAGAAGCAGCATATTTTTCAATCCCAGGGGCTTTCTCTTGGGAATAATTCTGATTACTCCTTTTCTATATCAACCTGTTAATGTTTCAGAGAAGCAATATCCTCTCTTTCATAAAGTTTCTTCTACTCCCTAATTTCTCTCTGTTTCCTATGATATCCTTTAGATAGTTAGTTACTTAGCTAGTGAGTTAGTTAATTAGTTGCCTTTGTCTGTGCTTTCTTATGAGAAGCTTTCCCAAAATGTCAGATGATTCTGGTCTGTCATGTCTTATTTCCAGCTAAAGCATGGAAAGCTGATGGGAAACTCCTGGCAGGGGCAGAGCTTTTGGACATTTATAGAGTGAAGGGCACCAAACCAGATTTTCAATTGAATAATCACTAAATATCAGTTCAGTCTGGGACCATGGAAGTTCGGCAGACTTATCTAGTCTTTAGGTTGATATTTGGCAGCCAATGATCTAGAAGGAGACAAGCAAAGAATAGGAGCTAGGAGTCTCACCATTCATCATGAAGACCCTCCCTTAGCCCTCTTGAGTCCATCACTTCACCCCCACCCTCCACTGTTCATGGTATTTCTTGAGGCCAGAGACTTTGTGGTATTATTTCCTCAGATTTGAACTTCAACTTGGCCTTCCACTTTCCAGCAGTCTATGTCCCACAACTTTCTAGCACTCTATGTCTGGTGGCAACTTGCATATCTTCATAAATCCTGTCTGCAGACACTTCAATTGAAACCTCCTCTGTTCTACCCAGTCAATTCTCATCCCACTTTGCACTTTAAATTTTTAAAAACTTTTTTTGATATATACCCAGCAGTGAAATAGCTGGGACATATGGTAGTTCTGTCTGTAATTGTTTGAGGAACCTCCGTACCATTTTCCATAAAGGCTGCACTATTTTGCAGTCCCACCAACAGTGTAGGAGGGTTCCTTTTTCTCCACAACATGGAAATCATCATGTTGAAGGGATACCTGTACTCCCACATTTATTGCATCACTATTTACAATAGACAAGAGTTGGAACTAGCCCAAATATCCATCATCAGAAGAGTGGATAAGGAAACTGTGGTATATCACTACTCTGCTATTTAAAAAGAATGGAATACTACCATTCACAGCAACGTGGATGGACTTAGAGAAAATTATAAGTGAAATAAGCCAGGCATAGAAAGAGAATACCGCAAGCTCTCACTTATTTGTGGGAGCTATAAATAAATAAATAAATAAACAAACAAACAAATAAACATGGGGGAGACAACAATCACAGCAATTCTTGAACTTTTTAAGACAAGTGAACAGATATGATGTTTATGGTGGGGAGAGAGGAGAAGGAGAGGGAAAAGGAGGAATTGGTAAAGGACCATGAAAATCAACTACACTGTATATTGATAAATTAAAATTTAAAAAAAATAAAAGTGTGATTTTGAATTTGAAAATGGTCATATTTACAAAATGAATTAAAATAGCATTTTTAGGGCCGGCCCAGTGGCGCACTGCTACAGTGCGCCATTTGGGAGCGTGGCAGCGCTCCCGCCAAGGGTTCGGATCCCACATACAGACCGGTTCCCGCTCACTGGCTGAGCAAGGGGCGGGAGCAGCACCGAGGGTTGCGATCCCATTGCCGGTCCCGGTCCGGTACGGGTGCGACACTGAGGGTTGCGGTCCGTTGCCGGACACGAAAAAAAGACAAAAGGGAAAAAAAAATAGCATTTTTACATCTGAAGAGCTTACAATCTAATTTATTTTGACGATTTGCATTTTATTTTATTTTAATTTTTATTTTTCATTTTAAATTTTCCATATACAATGTAGTTGATTTTCGTGTCCCTTTACACGTTCCTCTTTCCCCCCTCCCTCTCCTCCTCCCCCCATCTGTATCATAGCTGTGTACAAGTCTTAACAAGTTCAAGGAATTGTTGTGATTGTTGTGTCTTCTCCCCCCCACACACTTTATTTGTTTCTATATTTATTTATTTATTTATTTATTTATTTATTTATTTATTTATTTATACCTCCCACAAATAAGTGAGAACATGTGGTATTTCTCTTTCTCTGCCCGACTTTTTTCACTTAATATGATGTTCTTTTAAGAGTTCCAACTCTTGTCTATTGTAAATAGTGCTGCAATAAACATTGGAGTACAGGTATCCCTTCGGCATGTTGATTTCCATTCCTCTGGGTATGTTCCGATCAGTGGAATAGCTGGACCATATGGTAGATCTGTCTGGTATGGTGGTAATTGTTTGAGAAAACTCTATACCATTTTCCATAAAGGCTGCACCATTTTGCAGTCCCACCAACAATGTATTAGAGTTCCTTTTTCTCCACAACCTTGCCAGCATTTATCACTCTCAGTCTTTTGGATGTTAGCCATCCTAACTGGGGTGAGATGGTATCTGATGGAGTTTGGATGTATTGTCCCCTCCAAAACTCATGTGGAAATTTGATCCCCAATGTGGCACTGTTGGAAACTGATTGAGTTATGGGGGCGGATCCCTCATGAATGGATTACTGCTCTCCCTGGGGCAGGGGGGATTAATGAGTGACTTCTCACTCTATTAGTTCCTGTGAGAGCTCGTTGCTTAAAAAGACCCTGGCACCTTCTCTCTCTCTCTCGCTTCCTATTCTCTTGCTTCCTCTCACCATGTGATCTGCTTGTACCTGCTGGCTGCCTGCCACTTTCCACCATGAGCAAAAGCAGCCTGAGGCCTATGCCAGATGTAGCTGTCCCAGAATCGTAAGCCAAATAAACCTCTTTCGTTTATAAATTACCCAAACTCAGGTATTTCTGTTATAGCAACATAAAACAGACTAAAACGATATCTCAAAGTGGTTTTGATTTGCATTTCCTGAATACTGAGTGATGTTGAGCATTTTTTCATGTGTTTGTTGGCTATTCATATATCTTCCTTAGAGAAATGCCTATTCAACTCCTTTGCCCATTTTTAAATTGTTTTTTTGCTGTAAAGTTGTTTGAGTTCCTTGTATATTCTGAATTCTAGTTTTAATCCATTGTGGTCTGAGAAAATACATGGGATAATTCCAATTTTTTTAAAAATGCTCAGCATCACTCAGCATTCAGGAAATGCAAATCAAAACCGCACTGAAATACTATCTCACCCCAGTTAGGATGGCTAAAATCCAAAAGACTCTGAATGATAAATGCTAGCGAGGTTGTGGAGAAAAAGGAACTCTTATACACTGTTGGTGGGACTGCAAAATGGTGCAGCCTCTATGGAAAATGG
>NW_007739828.1:16947-24136 GCF_000696425.1 Galeopterus variegatus
AGGGTAGAGTATTCTTGGCTGACAATCTCTGGCTTTGAGTATTTTGAATATATCCTCCCATTCCTTTCTGGCTTTTAGGGTTTGTGATGAAAAGTCTGATGTTAGCCTGATTGGGGCTCCCTTATAGGTGATTTGATGCTTCTCTCTTGCAGCTCTCAAGATTCTCTCCTTGTCTTTGAGTCTTGCCAGCTTGACTATAACATGTCTTGGAGAAGATCTTTTTGGGTTGAATACATTTGGAGATCGTTGAGCTTCCTGGATCTGAAGATCTGTGATTTTTCCTATACCTGGGAAGTTTTCCACCAGTATTTTGTTGACTATGTTTTCAATGCAATCTCCTTTTTCCTCCCTTACTGGATACCCATGACTCGGATATTAGAGTGCTCAAGGTTGACTGATATCTCTCTCAGATTTTCTTCAATGCCTTTGATTCTTTTTTCTTTTTCTATTTTTTGTCTGCTTGTGTTATTTCAACCAGCCCATCTTCAAGTTCAGAGGTTCTCTCTTCAACTTCGACAAGACTGCTGGTTAAACTCTCCATTGTGTTTTTTTATTTCACTGAATAGCTTCTTCAGTTCGGCAAGTTCTGCTACATTTTTTTTCAGGGNCTAGAGCTTCAGATTTATTATCTTTGGGTGGTGTACTTTCTTGATTTTTCATATTTCTAGTATCTTTTCTTTGATGTTTATTCATTGTGGCAGAGGGTTTCACAGTCCACAGGTTTGACACTATTGCCTGACTAAGATGTTGCTGGGGTTGTCAATTTGGTATGGCTACCTCAGTGACTACTCAGTTAGACACTAGTGCCAGGCAAGTCCAAAGTTGACTACCGGGAAGATGACGGGGCGCTCGTGCCACTCCCACGTTTCGCTCCCACGGCCACCTCCGCAGCCAGGGTGGCCCCAGCCGCCGCTCACCACCCCTGGCATTCCTGGCTCCTGGTTGCACTGCAGCCTGCTCAGTCTCTCTCCGGCTCACAGTCCCAGCAGCACCCGGGGCCGGGGAGGCGACAGCCCCCTCCCCAGCAAAAACCGCAGTCGCCAGACCCCGAGCCCCGGCGGCGGGGCTGCACGGCCCAGCCCTGCACTGACGGCAGCAGCTGCGAGGCCAGGCGCCGAGTGGCAGCCGCTCCCAGTGGCTTCTTCCCGGGGAGGATTTTGTAAATTTCACAAAATGGCGCAGGCTCCAAACCTCAGTGCTTGTATTTTGAGAGTCCCCTTCAAGGTCTCAGCAATCCTTCAGAGCAATCCACCTGGGTAGTAACAGCTACCCCTGGCACAAGCAAGGACACTAGGGATTCTGACTCACGATCAGGCTTTCTGAGTTCCTCTTCTTGCTGGTGGCCTCTGGGATCCTGCCAGCACGGGGCATAGGTGGCTCACTCCCTTCCCGCATGTTTTTTTTTTTTCCTTGTATATTCTGGATATCAATCCTTTGTCAGATGTTTATTTTGCAAATATTTTCTCCCACTCTGTTGGTTGTCTTTTCACTCTGTTCATGGTTTCTTTTGCTGTGTAGAAGCCTTATAGTTTGATATAATCCCATTTGTTTAGTTTTGCTTTGGTTGCCTGTGCTTTGGGGCTCCTATTCATGAAGTCTATATCCAATCCTACTTCCTGGAGTGTCTCCCTTATGTTTTCCTTAAGGAATTATATTGTTTCTGGATGTATATTTAATTCTGTAATCCATTTTGAGTTGATTTTGGTATATGGTGAGAGATATAGTTCTAGTTTCATTCTCCTACATATGAATATCCTGTTTTCCCAGCACCATTTGCTGAAGAGGCAGTCTCTTCCCCAGTGTGTAGATTTCATGCTATTTGTCAAAGATCTGATGGCTGTAGGTGTAGGGGTTGATTTCTGGATTCTCTATTGTATTCCATTTACCTGTGTGTCTGTATTTATGCCAGTGCCATGCTGTTTGGGTTATTATAGCTTTGTAGCATAGTTTAAAGTCAGGTAGTGTCATGCCTCCAGCTTTATTTTTTTTTCCTCAGGATTGCTTTGGCTATTCATCATCTTTTGTTATTCCACATAAATGTCTAGATAGTTTTTTCCATTTCTGTAAAAAATATCACTGGAATTTTGATGGGGATCACATTGAATCTGTAGATCACTTTGGCTAATATGGACATTTTCACAATGTTAATTCTTCTGGTCCAAGAGCTTGGGATATCTTTCCATCTTCTTGTGTCCTCTTTAATTTCTCTCAACAGTGATTTGTAGTCCTCTTCATACAGGTTTTTTCAGGGTTTTTTTTTTCTTTTGTTTGTTTGTTTGTTTTTGGTGGCTATTGTAAATGGGCTAGCTTTCTTGATTTCTTTTTCTGTGTGCTTACTATTGGAGTATAGAAATGCTACTGATTTTTGTATGTTGATTTTGTATCCTGCAACTTTGCTGAAATCAACTCTAAGAGTTTTCTGCAGAGGCTTTAGGCTGTTCAGTATATTAAGTCATATCATCTGCAAACAGGGACAGTTTGACTTCATCTTTTCCAGTCTGACTGCCCTTTTTTTCCTTCTCTTCTCTGATTGCTCAGGCTAGTACTTACAGCACTATGTTGAATAGGAGTGGGGAGAGTGGGCATCCTTGTCTAATTCCTGTTCTTCAGAAAAAAGATTTCAGTTTTTCACCATTCGGGATGATATTGGCAGTGGGCTTATCATATATGGCTTTAATTGCATTGAGATACTTTCCATCCATACCTAACTTGTAGAGAGTACTTAACATGAAAGAATGTTGAATTTTTTCAAATGCTTTTTCAGCATCTATAGAAATGATCATAAGGTTTTTGTCTTGGCTTTTATTGATATGGTGTATGACATTTATTGATTTGCATGTGTTGAACCAACCTTGCATCCCACTTGATCATAGTGTATAATTTTGTGTGTGTATTGCTGTATGCTGTTAACTAGCATTTTATTGAGGAGTTTTGTGTAGATATTCATCAAGTATATTGGCCTGCAGTTTTCTATTTTAATTGTATCTTTGTCTGGTTTTGGTATCAGGGTGATGTTTGTCTCATAGAATGAGTTTGGGAGAATGGCCTCTGTTTCAATCTTTTGGAATAGTTTGTACAGAGTTGGTATCAATTCCTCTTTGTAGGGTTGGTAGAATTCTGAGGTGAACCCATCCAGTCTTAGGTTTTTCTTTGTTGGGAGACTTCTGATAACTGTTTCAATCTCTTTTATTGTTATTGGTCTGTTCAGATTTTCTATATCTTCTTGGCTCAGTTTTGGTAGTTAGTATGCATCCAGAAATTAATCCATTTCCTCCAGATTTTCAAATTTGTTGGCATAGAGTTGTTTATATTAGTCTCTAATGATTCCTTGTACTTCTAACGCATCAGTTGAAATGTTGCCTTTTTCATTTCAAATTTTTGTTATTAGTGTCTTCTTTCTTCTTTTTTTAGTTAGCCTTGCTAAAAGTTTATCAATTTTATTTATCTTTTCAAAAGACCAACTTTTTGTTCCATTGATCTTTTGTATCATTTTTGGGGTTTCTATTTCATTTAGTTCTGCTCTGATCTTAATTATTTCTTTCGGTCTACTAACTTTAGATTTGGATTGTTCTTGTTTTTCTAGTTCTTTAAGATGAAGTGTTAGGTTTTTTACTTCCCATCTTTCCATTCTTCTGAAGTAAGAATTTAATGCAATGAATTTACCCCTTAGTACTACTTTTACAGTATCCCACAGGTTTTGGTATGATGTGTCATTATTTTCATTAGTTTTAAGAAATTTTTTGACTTCCTGTTTAATTTCTTCTTGGACCTATATGTCATTAAGTAGAATGTTGTTTAATTTCTATGAGTTTGTATAATTTCTAGAGTTTCACTTATTATTGATTTCTAATTTTAATCCATTGTGATCAGAAAAAGTACATGGAATAATTCCATTTTTTTAAAATTTGTTAAGACTTGTTTTGTGACCTAACATGTGGTCTATCCTGGAGAAGGTTCCATGTGCTGATGAGAAGAATGAATATTCTGAGGTTTTTGGGTGGAATGTTTTGTAGATATCTGTCAACTCCTGTTGTTTAGATCTTGTATTTCACTGTTGCTTTTTTGCCTAGATGATCTGCCCAATGATGAGAGTGGGGTGTTCAGGTCTCCTGATATTATGGTGTTAGTGTCCATCTCATTCTTTAGGTCTAATATTGTTTGCTTTATAAATCTGGCTGCTCTGACATTAGGTGCATATATATTTATGATTGTCATGTCTTCTTGATGGATAGATCCTTTTATCATTATATGATGGCCTTCTTTATCTCCTTGAATGGTTTTGCTTTAAAGTTTATTTTATCTGAAATAAGAATAGCTGCTCCAGCTCTTTTTTCATTTCTGTTTGCTTGATATATCTTTTTCCATCCTTTCACTCTTAGTCTATTTGTGTCTTTACAAGTCAAGTGAGTCTCTTGGAGACAGCATATTGTTGGGTCCATCTTTTTAGTACAGTTAGTCAGTCTGTGTCTTTTGAATGGGGAATTTAGTCCCTTTACATTTTGAGTTATTATTGAAAGGTATTGTTTTACTCCTAGCATTATACTGATTTTCATTTAGATATCTTAAGTATCTTTTGTTCCTTTCTTTCTAATTTTCTGTTTTGTCTTCTGTATTTGTTGGTTTCTTGGGTGATAAATAAACTATTTTTTCTCTATTGTTAGCATTTTTGTTTTGCTGATAGGTATTGTTCTTTCTTGTGTATTCATGGCAGTGGTGGTTGTTTTTGTGGTATCAAACCCAGTACTTCCTTGAGAATTTCTTGTAGGGCTAGTCGTGTGGTAGTGAACTCCCACAGTTTTTGTTTTTCTGAGAAATATACTAGTTGTCCTTCATTTTGGAAGGGTAACCTTGCTGGGTAAACTATTCTTGCCTGGCAATTTTTGTCCTTTAGTGTTTTGAATATATCATCCCAATCTTTTCTGGCTTTTAGAGTTTCTGATCAAAAGTCTGATGCTATTCTGATTGGGGCTCCCTTATAGGTGACTTGCCACTTCTCTCTTGCAGCTTTTAAGATTCTCTCTTTGTCTTTGATTTTTGTCAGTTTGATTATCACATGTCTTAGAGAGGACCTTTTGGGGTTGAATGTGTTTGGTGATCTCTAGGCTTCCTGAATCTGGGGATCTGTGATTTTCCTTATACCTGGGAAGTTTTCTGCTATTATTTCATTGAATATGTTTTTGATGCCATTTCCTTTTTCCTCCCCTTCTGGAATACCCATGATTCAGCTATTTGAGCCTTTTAGGTTGTCAGTTGTCTCTCTTAGATTTTCTCCAATTTTTTTGATTCATCTTTCTTTTTGCTGGTCTGCCTGTGATAATTCAAACAGCCTGTCTTCAAAATCAGAAATTCTCTCTTCTGCTTTGTTCAAGTCTCCTGGTTAAACTCTCTGTTGTGTTTTTTATTTTATTGAATGAAACCTTCAGCTCCACAAGTTCAGCTACATTCTTTTTCAAGGTATGGTTTCTTTATGCATTTCTTCTTTTGGATCCTGTATATTTTTTCTCATTTCATTGTGTTGTCTCATTGAGTTTTCTTGTATCTCATTTAGTTACCTTAGAATAGTTACTCTAAATTCCTTGTCTGTCATTTCAAAGACTTCCTGTTCTATAGGATCTAATGCTTGAAAGTTATTAATTTCCCTTGGTGGTGATGTACTTTCTTTATTTTTCATATTTCTGATTTCTTTTCTTTGGCGTTTTGTCATTGTGGCCGGGGGTATCACAGTCCACTCGTTTCACCCTGATGTCTGGCTTGGATCCTGAAGAGACTGCTGCTTCTGGACAGCAGAACCTAGCCTGGACTAGAAGTCCCACCCTGCCTGCCTTCACCAGCTCATCTGGCTTGTGTCATGGGGGCCCAGAGCCTCTCAAGTCACTCTTAGAGACAGGGACAGCCTGGGCCAGAAGTCCCACTCCACTTGCCTTCTCTGAGATGTCTGGCTCAGGGTGTGGGAGTCCTGAGGCTATTATGTCTCTCTGGGTGGCAGGACCAGCCTGCACTGAAAGCCCTGCCATTGCCCTGCCTGCCTTCTCTGGCCCTGCAGGCTTGGGGCATGTGGGCCCAGAAGCTCTAAAGTCTCTCTACGAAACGCGGAGCAACCTGAACTGGGGTCCCGCAGCGGGTGGCTCCTGTCCACTCCAGCACAGATCTTGGGTCCTCCGTCACTGTTCCTCAATAGCTGCAATTGGTCACTCTGTGGGAGAGAGTGACACCAGGAACTGACTAGTCTGCCATCTTGACCAGAACCCCTCTGTGAGACCTTGGTTCCACAGCCTAATGTCTCTGGAAGCGTCACCTCAAACAGGAAGTGCAGTTGCAGGGTCCTTGGCTGTCAGGGCCTCCTCATGCTGGAAGGTGCAGAGCAAGGGCCCCACTGGTCTCCTGGGTCTCAGCTTCTCTCCAGTGAGGAGGAGCCAGTGAGCATGTTTTCATGAGTACAAGACCAGACAGCTTTACAGAGACTTTCCAGGAACAGGCACAAGCTGGTTTTCTGCATCCACCTGGTCGGCCCTGCTCGATGGGACCCAGCAAATGGTGGGGGCTGGAAGTTTGGGGAAGCTCTGTCCTTCTGCAGGGAACTGCTAAAGTAAATCCCCCAGAGGGAATGGCCACCTTCACCCCTGGTCCACCCCTCCACATGCATCAGAGGGAAAACAGGAGCAGTTGCTCAGTCCAGGATCTCCTATACCCGCACTTGAGGGCACTTTAAGGAAAAGCAGAGCAATGTGTGGGGGCCACACCATGGGATGAGAACTACGTACAACCGGGGACACAGAGGGGTCAGGGAGCCAGCTGCTCTCCTTCCATTTCCTGTATTCTTTAACTCACTAGTGGTGGCTAAATGTTGATATTCTAATTCTTTATTTATTGGCTGATCTATTTCTTTTTTTTTTTTTTTCGTTAAATTTTTATTTTGTCAATATACAATGTATATGATTATTATGGCCCATCACTGACACCTCCCTCCCTCCTCCCTCTCTCCCTCCCTCCCAAGAATGTCCTTTCCGTTTGCTTGTTGTAACAACTTCATAAAAGTATACTTGTTATATCTTCTTCCCCACCCCACCCCCGGGTTTTTTTGTGTGTGTATGTGGGTGAATTAATTTGTTTGTTTTTTTAGCTCCCACCAGTGAGTGAGAACATGTGGAATTTCTTTTTCTCTGCCTGACTCGTTTCACTTAATATTATT
>NW_007739828.1:25136-32598 GCF_000696425.1 Galeopterus variegatus
TTCTTTGGATATATTCCCAGCAGTGGGATAGCTGGTCATATGGTAGATCTATCTTCAATTGTTTGAGGAACCTCCAAACCATTTTCCATAGGGGTTGCACCATTGTGCATTCCCACCAACAATGTAAGAGAGTTCCTTTTTCTCTGCAGCCATGCCAGCATTTATCTTTCGGTGTCTTTTGGATTTTTGCCATCCTAACTGGGGTGAGATGGTATCTCAGTGTGGTTTTGATTTGCATTTCCTGGATGCTGAGTGATGTTGAGCATTTTTTCATATGACTGTTGGCCTTTTGTATATCTTCTTTAGAGAAATGCCTGCTTAGCTCTTTTGCCCATTTTTTGATTGGGTTGCTTGTTTTTTTCTTGTAAAGTTGTTTGAGTTCCTTATATATTCTGGATATTAGTCCTTTGTTAGATGTGTATTTTGCAAATATTTTCTCCCACTCTGTTGGCTGTCTTTTAGCTCTGTTAATTGTTTCTTTTGCTGTGCAGAAGCTTTTTAGTTTGATATAGTCCCATTTGTTTATTTTTCCTTTGGTTGCCCGTGCTTTGGGGGTCATATTCATGAAGTCTGTGCCCAGTTGACTGATCTATTTCTAAGGGAAACTTCCATCATCAAGCATTTGATTGAGGTACAGTTTGAAAAGGAAAGACAGGGAAAATGCTTGAATCTCTCCTTTTAAGAGGTTACTTTCTCAAATATTCTGTTTATCCTGGATTAAAGTATGTACAAAAGAGAAAATAGCCAGAAAGGCATAATTCTAGGTCTTCCTCTTCAGATTTTCTCAGTTGGATTCAGGCACAAGCTATAACCTGAGGCTTGTGGAGAATTTTAAATGCTCTGAAACTTCAGAAGGCTCCCTCAAATTCTCATTTACCAGGATTCCTATTCTTACTTTCTAGTCTTATTAAACCTGTTATTTACATTCACCACTATGTTTTCAGTTTGTCTCTTCATAGGAACCAAAGACAGAGACTACGTGAGTTAGTCTGCCTTCCAACTGACTTCCTCTTTACTCCATACACCCGAAAGTCATTCTGCCATGACACAGCCCTGTGAAAAGTTCTCTTTCTGCCTGTAAGCCTCTTTCTCCCTTGTAGCTTCAGCATGAGCCCAGCAAGGGAATTGGCAGTTTCTGTAATTGGTACTTGACAGGAGATCTCTTTTCTTCCAGTGAGCAGCTTTTTAGAGTGTGTTGAACCCACGCACAGCAGTCCTCACATCGACTCTGAAAGTCATGTTGAACTTGCTGCTTTTGTCCTTCATGCTAGGAAGAAAATTAGAGAAAAACATTGCTCTGAAAAGAAAAATTTCTCTGAAAGTAAGCAATCAATAAACACGTAACCAAAGTCAGATTCTATTCTTAATAGAAACAAAATTTTCTTCTGAAAGTTGTATTAACTTTTACTTTTCACTTTCTAGGAATCCAAACCTGGCTTTTGGAGAGTTGGACTCTGACTCTTGTGCATAGTAGGAAATTTTCTAAAGCAATAATGCAAAGTGTGGAATTCTGCAGGTCCGGGTGCTTGCCTCCTACTGGCCACACAATGCAACTCATGTTCCCAAGGACAGGCATGCAAGACTGACACTAGAAATGGAAAGTTCTGGAATTGATTGAGCAAATTATTTTTTGAACTCTAAATGTTCATCTTTCTTACTCATAGCTTTTCCAGATTTCTAGCTTAACTTCTTTTAATAGCTTTATTGATACACAATTCACATACTTTATAATTCACAATGTATAAGTCAATGTTTTAAGTATATCTATTTATTTATTTATTATATTGTTTATTTTATTATTATATGTGATTATATATAATTATATAATTATATTATTATTTATTTATTATCTATTTATTATTTATTATAAATATATTTATATTTATCTCTTTATTCCCCCCACCCTAAGTAACCACTAATATTTTATGTCTCTATTGATTTGCCTATTCAGGGAATTTTATATAAATTGAATTATACAGTATGTTACCTTTTGTGTCTGGCTTCTTTTACTTCACATAATGTTTTCAAGATCCATCCATGTTGCAGCATGTATCAGCACTTCATTCCTTTTAATGACTGAATGTTATTCCATTGTACAGATATACCAAATTTTGTTATTTACGTATGAGCTGATGAACTCTTAGATTGTTTCTATCTGTTGGCTATTGAGTATTGCTGTTATAATTATTTTTACACAAGTTTTTGTGCAGACACATGTTTTCATTTTTCTTGGGTGTAAACATAGGAGAAGAATTTCTAGGTAAAATGATAACAATATGTTTCACCATTTGAAGAACTGCCAGACTGCTTTCCAAAGTGTTTGTACCATTTTACATTTCTACCAGAAGTGCTTGAGTGTTCTGATTTCTCCACATCTTTGTCAGAATTAGTTATTATCTCACTTTTCTATTCCAACCATCCTAGTGGGTGAGAAATGGTATCTCATTGTGGTATTGATTTGCATTTCCCTGATGACTAATGACTAATGATGTTGAGTTGGTTTTCATATGCTTATTGACAATTTGTATATCTGTTTTTGGAGAAATTTCTCCTTATATCCTTTGCCCATTTTTAAACTGGGTATTTGTCTTTTTATAATTAAGTTCTAAATTCTGTATATACTCTTGATACTAGTGCGTAATCAGATATATAATTTTTTAACTTTCTTGATAATGTCCTCTGACGGACAAATATTTTACATTTTGATAAAGTCCAGTTAATTCAGTTTTTCTTTTATTGCTTGTGTGTCTAATATCGTTCACAAACACATTCCCAAACCTGACTTCATGAAGATTTACCCCTATGTTTTCTTTTCTAAGGGTTTTATAGTTTTGGCTATTACATTTAGATCTTTGATCCATTTAGAGTTAATTTTTGTTTATGGTATGAGGTAAAAGTTCAACTTCATTCTTTTGAATGTGGCTATCCAGGTGTTCTGGTACTATTTGTTGAGAAGACTATTCTCTCCTCCATTGAATGATGTTGGAAAAAATCAGTTGACTATAGACACACGGATTTATTTCTGAACTTTCAGTACTATGCCATTGATCTATGTATTTAACCTTGTGCCTGTACTACACTGTCTTGATTACTGTCACTTTGGAGTGAGTTTTGAAATCAGGAAGTATGAGTCCTCCAAATTTGTTCTCCTTTTAATATATTGCTTTGGTTATTCTGGATCCCTTACAATTACATATGAATTTAAAACTCAACTTATTCATTCCTGCAACATGGCAGTTGAAATTTTGAAAAAGCATAGAATCTGTAGATCAATTTGTATCTGTAGATCAGTTTGAACAGTATTAACATCTTAACATTATTAAGTCTTCCAATCTACGACCATAGGATGTCTTTCCCTTTATTTAGGTCTTCTTTATTTCTATCAACAATGTTTACTTGTTTTGTGATTGGCTGGCTTATTTTAGTGAAATCTATTTACCCCCAATAATGTGAAGTCTCTGACATTGCTCCTCACAGGACACAGTCTTGGGTATGCCCCTAGTCACCCTGAAATGGCAGTGGCTTTATCCAGGCTCTTTTCGATGGTCTCTATCTACTAATCATTGGCTAATTTCTCCATTGATTCCAACAATGTCCTGGAACATAAATTGCTCCACAGACTGATCAATCCAATCAAATTTGCAGCAAGGGCAATAAGGGCCCCGCTATTCTCAGCAGTCTTACCCCAAATACAGCCTCCATCCCATGAGTGGAACTGGGCCCAATTTCAGTCACATTCACTCAGAACTAAGCTTCAGCAACAGGTAGCTGGGGACAGGATGAGAAATGCTAACATCTGTCCCCTCCAAGAAGGTAGCCCTTTGACTGGGAGTTAGGGTTAGGGAGTCTGTGTTCTTGACTACGTTAGTCTGGAAAAGAGTCTCATCTTGCAGATCTGGGAGACAGAAAGTAGGTGTGGATCTTCATTCAAATACCACAGACTGTTGCTATTCTTACCAAGTTTTAGTAGACCTTCTTGAATAAGTATTTCTTCATTTGCTATGTGCCCTTACGACCATTTGCAGAGACTTTAAATAAGTGAAGTTTTTAAAAATTATTTTCACCAGTTTGACTGGAAAGTGAGTCTGCAGAGCTCCTCAAGCTGTCATGCTGAGCTATTCAGACCTCTTCATTCTTCATTATACTAAATTATTTGGTGATTTTTCAATAGTCCATTTATTCTACTCACACAGATTCCATTGTGCATGGTATATGAAGGGAAAAAATGAGAAACTGGATCAAGAAGGACAGGTCAAAGAAACAAAACTAAATTCCTTGGTACTATCTTCCTGCTACTGTTTTCAGCTTCAAGATGAAGGATAAATAATGGGTAAATTAGTTAACTTGAGATGCCTGTAAGTTTTGCTAGAGAGTATGATGATTTCTGCTTTGAGAGATGAATTTCAAACAGACATTGTCAGGGGTAAGGCATAAAAATTTGTTTTTTCTATTTAGATCATTAAAATGTGTGTCTATCCCTCAGTTTGGTTTTGTGAGCCAGGGAAGGGATATGGGTTGAGGGTTCCCATAGCAACTTTTTAGTTTCTGTATCAGCCATACTCATTAACCACTCTGGACAATGACCTGAGAGACCTGACTTCTTAAAGAATGCAGTTTTTTTCTATCTCTGGAGTAAAGGTGTCCGGTCCAGACTCCCACTAAAATTTGTCATCCCATCACTGAGGTCCCATGTGCCCTAATGAAGCATATTTAACTGCTTCATTTCTTTCATTTTAGATTATTCAAACGTCTTAAAGAGGAGATTTGTGTCCTCTTTGTCAGCTGTCACATATTTTATACAGGAAAAAATGTCATTTATTAAATTGTGCAGTTTTTCATTTTATTGTTCTTTTGTAACTGGACAACAATAATTAACACCATTTTTCTCAAAATCTTGAATTACTGTCAATAAAGGTTTTTAAATCCCCTTGAACAGCACATTAAGAAACTGCTCCTTAATTTGTCATTTCTCCCTTGCAATTCCAAAAAAAGCTTCATCTGCAAATGAATGCAGGTTTTCTTTCTAGTACATTTGATGTATTATTAGAAATGTTTTGAGGAATAATTCATATGGATTTGCGCATATATAGTTAGTATTTGAAAATAAGAACTACTTGGTTTAACAGCAAAAAAAAAAAAACATGAAATATGTGAATAACGCAGAATGAGATGAAACATGATTTGCCTTCACCACAGCATTAAATAATAGGCTTTCTTTTGCATCCAAAGGTGCTGACAGTGTTGCACCATTTAGAATGTGGTGGTTTCTTTAAATGGTAATTTAAAAATAAATTTATTGATGTTTAATTTATATATGATACTACCACAATCATGATACAGAACATTTTTGTCACTCCAAAAGTCTTTTACTCCTTTTGAGTCAATCCTCCTTACCTGAGACTCCAGGCCACCACTGTTTTGCTTTCTGTAACTATAGGTTCATTTTGTGTTTTTAGAATTTCATGTAAATTGAATCATTTTTGTGTCTGACTTCTTTTACTCAGCATGCTTCTTGAGATTTACCCACATGTTGCATGTATCCACGGTTTTTAAGTGCAGAGTAGTGTCTGATTGTATAGATATACCACAATTTGCTTATTAATTAACCTGTTGAGGAACTCTTGGGTTACTTCATTTCGGGGCTACTATGAATAAAGCTGCTATAAATATATTTTTGTGTACATGTTTTTTGTGGAGACATTTTATTTATCTTTTGTAAATACCTTTGAATGTAATTGTTAAGTTATATGGAAAATTTATGTTTAATATTATAAGAAACTGCAAATTTGTTTTCCAAAGTGCTTATACATGTTACATTCTCACAAACAACATATCAAAGTTCCAGTCCTTCACATCCTCCCTAACAATTGAAATTGTTGGTCTTTCTAATTTTCACCATTCTAATAGGAGGTATATAATTGTGGTTTAGTTTATATTTCCCTGAAGACTAGTGATGTTGAGCATCATTTCGTGTGCAGTTGGCCAAATATATATCTTCTTTTATGATGTCTATGTTCACATATTTTGCCCATTAAATCTTTTTTTTTTTTTACAAGTAGCTTAAATATTTTTTCCCAGTCTGTGCCTTGCCTTTTTAGTTTCTTACTGATGTCTTTTAAGGAGCAAAAATTTGAATTTTGATGATATCCAGTTGGTTAGTGCTTTCTGTGTCCCCTCTCAGAAACTGCTGCCTAACCCAAGGTCATGAGGACTTTTTCCTATGTTTTCTTCTAGGAGTTTTATTGTTTGCATTTAGGTTTATGATCCAGTTGGGTTCGATCTTTGTGTATAGGTGAAGTAAGGATTGAGGTTCTTTTCTTCTGTATGGATATCCAACAGTTCCAGCATGATTAGTTGAAAAGACTATTCTTGATGTTGTGTGCTGCGGGTTCGAGCGAGCAGCCTGAGACAACAAAGACCAAGTAAGCCAGCAGAGACGACACAGAAACGGAGTGGAAGGTGCCAGACTGGCCCAACTCTGCGAACTCTGTGAGTCACCCCCAGTCCAGCCCCACTTGCAGGGCAGAAGCCTGACTGCTCCCCGCCCACCTGGCTCTCGCCTACCACACCAGGCTAGGCGCCCGCAACAGAGCTGCCTCCATTTTCTCGGTTGGGGGCGGAGACGGCCGGCTCAGATCAGGCAGGCCAGCCATCTTTGCTTGGCGCGGCTCCTCAATGAGATGTACCACTTGCATACCTTGACGCGGGGCCCCCCGGGGCCTGTGGACCAGCCTACAATCCCACTCCCCGCACGGATCTCTGACGGGGCTGGTAGCGTGGGGAGCCCCCGGCCAGTGTCGGGAGGGCAGGGAAGATGAGCCCGCCCAGATCATCTCTCCACCACACCCTGGGCTTCAGCCCCAGGTAAACTCCCTGTTTCCGGGAGGCAGATCATCTCTGTGGGCCTCAGTTTGGAAGAACCCCTAACTGATTTCTGATTGGGAGAGGGGAGCCCGGAGTGCTCTGGAGCTACATTGAAGCTGCCAGAGAGCTCTCCCGGAGGGCACCCAGGTCGACCCATGCTGGGGGAGTCAAAGAGGAACTGTGTGCTGTGGGACCCTCCCCCGAGGAGCTCACACCCGGAGAGACTAGACACCTGAAACTCTTCCTGGGCAGGGCGGGGCAGGGCACAGCTTTGATGTCTCAGCTGAAAGACGAGGTTTGCAGAAGACAGGCCTCAGCCCTGTTCTGAGCGCACAGAGTGGGGAGGGGTCTGGCAAAAGGAGGCGGAGTCTCGGGAAAAAAAATTACACACCCTGCGGGACCCCTTTGCAAGGCTCAACAGCGCCACCTAGTGCACACAGAGTGGGAAAACACCCCGATAGTGAGGTGCAGAACACACATACCTTACAGGACCGGCAGGGCAGTATCCAGCAACCTAGTACAATTCAAACTGACCAGAGAGACTTCCCGCAGAGGTCCAAGACCCGAGTGAAACTCCCTGCCAAAATGAACAAACACC
>NW_007739828.1:33386-33782 GCF_000696425.1 Galeopterus variegatus
ACTTGAAGATGGGCTGTTTGGAATAACACAAGCAGAAAAGAAAAGAGAAAAAAGTATCAAACATACTGAAGAAAACCTGAGAGAGATATTAGACAACCTTAAACGCTCAAATATCCGAGTCATGGGTATTCCAGAAGGGGAGGAAAAAGGAGAATGTATTGAAAACATATTCAACAAAATAGTGGCAGAAAACTTCCCAGGCATAGGAAAAATCACAGATCTTCAGATCCAGGAAGTTCAACGATCCCCAAACGTATTCAACCCAAAAAGGGCTTCGCCATGGCATGTTATAGGCAAATTAGCAAAACTCAAAGACAAAGAGAGAATCGTAAAACCTGCAAGAGAGAAGCGTCAAATCACCTATAAGGGAGCCCCAATCACGTTAACTTCAGACTT
>NW_007739829.1:0-6197 GCF_000696425.1 Galeopterus variegatus
TTGTGTCGTGTGTGTTTTATATACTTGATATGATGTTATCCTTACTACTTTGTAAATTTCTCCCAAATCTATGATTGTGTAAACTTTTCTTATAGATATGCTGTGATAGGCAATTCCTTTTTTTTTTTCTTACTCTCTTAAACAATGAACAGCTGAATTACCCCAGCCGCAGACCTTGAAATAAGGATTAGAGTGCAGATGTTTACTTGAAGGGGATTGGTGATCTCCAGAGATGCCAGGCGGGAGGGAGAAAGAGACAAGAAAGGGAAGGCAGCTGATATGTGTTGCTTCCATGAGCAGGTTACTGATGCGGACACCTGGGGCTCAACCCCACTGGGGCCTTCTGGGGGACTGTGTAGAATATGCCTCAGAGAAGTCCCATTCACGGGGTAAATAAACCAGGGTATTAATCCACCAACTCAGGCTTGTCATTGGCTGTGGGGTGCTCTCAAGGGTATTACTTCTATGCACTTCTGACCTGCCCTCTGAGTGGGCTAAGCATGTCCCTGCATTCATAGTCATAGAAAGACCTCAAGCAGTCAAAGGCACAGTAGGAAGCTGTTGATATCGGGAGCCGTGACTGCTGAAAGGATATATGGGCAGGGCATCGAAAGCATATGCTACAACATCTTTCTACATGCCTTCTTGTACAGTTGAGGCTGTTTTTCCCTAAGTATTTTTCAGGAAAATATTCAAATTCTTCCTGTAACATTTTTAACTGGACCCTATGCCTTGGCTCAACGTGTTTTCTTGTGAAAAATGCCCTACTGCAAGGCAGTCTTATTCACTCAGAACCTTTCCCGTTCCTTTCAGCCTCCGCACCTGCTGACTCACCTGAATGGCCTTGAAACACTCTCTGGTTCTCCCAATACACAATCCACGTCTGTCATTCTGTAACCTTCTCCCAGGGGAGATGCACTGCTCCTGTAGGTGGGATTCAGCTGAGTAGAGTCAAGACACCCAGTCACTGATTTACTGACTCTGAAGATGCAAAGCAAACTGAGTGTCCAGGAGAGTGTCTTCATTGATACTAAGCACAATGTAACATTTGCTGGTGGTCTGATGGTGGATTAATGATGTACCCACAGCCACTAGAGCTTCATTTTGACAAGCGTGTTATGGTGTCCTCTAGTGGCTCACGACATGTGCTCATCTTACCAGCAGTATCAGTATCACCTGGGAACCTGTTAGAGACACACATTCTTATCCCCTCCCTCCCCTAGACCTACCAAGTCAGGCTATGGTGGTAAGATCCAGTAATCTGTCTCAACAGGCCCTCCTGGATATTTTGATGAGCACTAATGTTTGAGAACCACTGTTCTGGTCATTTGCTATTTACATTTATTCAAGTTTTTTGTTCAATCAGTTTTTATAAGATAAATTTTTTGAGCAAAATAGCAAATTTTTTCCCATTTTGAAACTTCCTTTTTTTTCCCTTTAAAAACACGTACATTACCAGTGAAGACTGCAGTGGCCTCAATCTCTGCACATTTATGGATTATGCAACTCTGGGATAACAGAACTCTATTTTGAAACTTGCATTAAGACAGTGCCTCTCTTTCTGCCAATACATCAAGGATTATTACAACTGTACAAATTAATTATCTCATTCTATTAAAATAATAGAATGATATGATAATATTTGCAAGTAATATGGCTAGTAATTACAAAGGCGTGTGCCTCACTATAAAGAAATCTGTAATCCCCAAACAAAAATCCTTTTAATCCAGTTCTTTTCTCCATCCTATGTGATTGTTCACATAGACTGTCCTTGACATAAAATATATCCTTTACGTAATATAACCTTGAGGTTCCTTTACATGAAATATATCCTTCTTGCATGTAAAATGACCTGGTTAAAAAATAAGGGAACCAGTTGATTCAGTTTTGTACTCTCCAAGAGTTTGTGCATGTATTAAAGCAAAGGAACACATATACATGCCTTTGAGTTGCCTGGAAACGTTCTTATTGAGTACATTAAGCCACTTATATAGATTATTTAATGCATCTTTGCTTCATCCTTGTGAAGGATAGGTTTTTTTTCTCTCATTTTGCTGATGGGAATAACTTAAATGTGGAGAGGTTCAGAAAATGAACCTGGGTTAAAAAGATTTTGGGTTAAAAAGGTTTGAAACCTAGTACTTTTGCTCATTACACTAGTCAGTCATTGAAAAACAGTTATTGAGGTTCTACCATGTTAGACACTGTGCTAGGTGGGAGGGCTGCACAGGGAAACAGGACAGTTAGGCAGAGCTTTCAGTTCAAAATGGGCAAAAACTATGTTCCCTGGTAATTTTTCCACTACAAACCAGTATTTTCCCAGCTTCTTACAAGAGGGGAACTCTTTGATTCAAATGTGTCTTATGTAGGAGCTCAATTTGTAAAAGATAAAATTTGGGTTATTCTGGTGAAGAAGGGCATATCAAGAGGGTATGGCCTGTTGAACACATGCACAGGTCCTTGTCTCGCATCCTAGCTCCTGGTCTTTTACATAGCTTGGTTTGAAAATCATTGACCTAGACTGAAGTTTGCAAACATGTCTTACAAAGAACTTTTGCTGGATACCATCAGTGTTCTTATTATATTGTTCAAAACTTTTAAATTATTTTCCAGTATTTTTAAATTTTAATAAAATCCAGATTTCCTACTTTTTGGAAAAAAGGCAGATCTGCCACAATGAGCCTCCTTTCCCCATGATTGGCATCAATTCACCATAGACACCCCTCACCCCCCACAAACTCCCAGGTTTATGACATCTCTTTTCCTACCCTAATGTATGTCACCCTCCTTGAGTCTGTAGAGTACTGTGCTTATAGTCTTAACATCATATTTGGAAAACTAAGCAATATACAATATTCCCAATTGTTTGAGACCATAATAATCCTTTACGTTTATCTAGTGATTACGTTCCTGTGAGTTACACATAGAAGATATTGTTTTCAATTTTGGTTAAAGAGAGCATTGTACTTTATGTGTTTATATTTAAAAATACACTGACTATAGCTGTGCATAGCCTGTGTATGTGTATATACTCCAATCCTCATGACAGAATTCTTAAAGCGGTACTGTTTTTGCTACTCTTTTACAGTTGAGAGATGCAGAGGCTGGTGACTCTGGTTCAATTCCCCCAACCTTCAAATGCACAATAATTTTCATTCTAATCACCACTTATACTGTGCTGCTTTGAGTTTATATGTTAACCAGAGGAGATTACAGTGTTTTATGTGAAAAACTAGCAGGTTGTGTCTTTTGCCTTGCCCTTTACTGTGTGACTCTGGTTCCACTTACTTGAATTGGAAAGTAATAATGTTGGAGAGAGAGAAAGAACTGTTAAAATCATCTTCTCAACAGTTTCTCATTTTTGTACATTTTAAACCCATCTAAGCCCCCTCAGACTCTTTGAGTTCTTCCATTTGGGGTGGGAGAAGAGTTAATTGAAAGACTAACTTGCTTAAAGAATTCCCTTCAAAAGTAAAGAATTATCTAAGCAGAATAAGCAATACTATTCACTTTCAAACAAATTACAAATTTTTATTTTTGGCAAAATATGTATATACCTATCTTCATGTGTGTTTTAAAGATGATTAAAAAATAAGCGAGACCAAAACATGTAAGCATTTAGTTTATTTTAGAAACTAAATTAATTTCCCTTAATACGTATCAGAATCCTTCAAAGTAGGTTGATATTATTTTTGCTTCTTTTTTGATGAAAAAGTTGAAGCCATAGCATGAAAAATAAAAAAGTGAGTTCATTATTCATAGAATTTTCTATGAGTTCTTTTTCTCTGGCATCTAAATGTGAGGCTGGAGTTTTGCCTTCTTTTTTTCCTCTGAATCCTAAAAGAGTCTGAGGCTGCTTGCAGGATTTAAACATTTTTTTTCCATATAGCTTTCTTTCTTCCTAGGTCATTTTATAGGCTCTTGGATGCTGCTTGCAAGAGTTAAAACCCGCCTACATTGTCGCTGTTGGCATTTCTTTTGAAGTAGGCTATTGCCAAGGGATGCATGTGGGATTCCTCAAGAAAAACTCATTCCTGTTTTTTGACTAAAACCCCCTCCACAACATCCCAGCCAATCTTTCCCACTAAGAAATAAAGACTAGAACATTCACAGCCCTCAATTTTAGGATTCTACTCTTTGAAGACCCAAGTTTGGTACCACGTGTGACAAACATGTCATGACCTTAGATTTGGGTGGGAATCCTTTCTATCACTGCTCATTTTCATTCATTCAACTTCTTTCCTAGTGTAGGTTCTCAAAGAATTATATACTTCTCCCTTCTAGCACTTGCTGAAGTTGTATTTCTACCTTTATTTTTGATTTTTTAATTAATGCCTTGCTCTTATCCCCTGCACTGTAAACTCAGTGTTCTTTTACGGCTCTCCGTTGAAACTCTAGTATCTTGAAAGTGCTTATTAAATATCTGTTGAATGAAAACATGGTGAGCACCATCTGTGATCCCCACTTCATGGCCCTCCACTTTCCTCAGAAAAAAATCTGAACTTTCTACAATGACCTAGGAAGTCCTGGATAGCCCAGCTTCCCATCACCTTCCTGAATTCATCTGCTACCCTCTCCTTTGCACACTTCCCTCCAGCCTTGACTGGGTTCTTTCATGGTATAAAGAAACATATATATTCTCTTCAAGGAAATTTGTTTAACATATTGATATTGATAGTCAAATAGGAGATAAAAGAGATAGTAAGCATGGTATTGATGAAAGAACATGGAATTTTAGGGTTGGACCAGAGTTCAAATCACAGACCAGTCTAGGTATTAGACCTTGGGCAAGTTTTAAAAATTTTCTGGAACTCACTTCCCAGCCTCTAAAATGAGACTAATAATACTGTTGTTGCAGAAGTATTGTGAGAATTAGACACAAGGTGGAAAAATGCCTGGCATATCAACATTATTTGATAACAGTTATTATCGTATTCATCATAATAGAATCAGTCAGCTACTGCTGTGTAACAAATATTCACACAGTCACAGGACATACCAGAGTACTTCAAAAAGTTTGTGGGAAAATGGAATTAAAAGATAATTGAATCTTTCCATGAACTTTTTGAAGTCCCCTGGAACAATATTAGCATGTTCTTTTCTGCAGGCCTCTTTGATTTGACTGAAGGCATCTCAGCTGATCTCAGCTGGCTCACTTATGCAACTGGGAATCAGCTGATCTTGGCCATGAGGTTCAGCTCTGAGCTGTGGGAAAAGTCAGCTCAGATCTGCTCCGTGTGTCTCATTCTATGGTGCAGGTTGAAGAGCATCAGTAACCTGAAGGAAGCTTTTCTCATGGCAATGGCAGAGGAGCAAGAAGGGCAAAAATAACACAAGAAACCTCTTGAGACCTAGACTTGGAACTGGCACAATGTCTTTTATGCCCACAATTCATTGGCCAAAGAAAGTCATATGTATGAACTCAGCGTTAAGAAATGGAGTATTACACTCTCTTTTGTTAGGTAAACTACAAAGTTATCTGGCTGAAGATAAAAATACAAGAAGAAATAAAGAACTGGGGCCAATAATTTATCAACCAAAGTAAGTATTATAAAAAATTATGTATGTAGTCAGGATATCTGGGTTCTGCTACATTTGCCACAATTTGTGACCGTAAGAAAATCCTTCTCTGTCTCCAGGCCTTAGTTTCAACATCAGTAAAATGATGAGGTTCTGCTACTAGTCACATGGCCAATGAGTTTGGTCTTGAGACTTAAGTTCTAGTAGATTAATTGGTTGTAGTTGCCTTGCGTTCTTTAAGAGGGAAGCAGTGCTGTGCTTGATTGATTATGTCTAGCATGGGCACTGGAGAGGGTAGTGGTGGCACAGGCGCTGTGTATTTATTATTTTGCTACTAGATGATCTCTTAAGTCCTTTTCAGCTCTTTAATCATTAATTTCATTGTTTTTGCTAGTTTTATTCCATTTTGAAAATGAAGTGCCAAAATTAACAAAAGGGAAAATTCTTAGAGGGAGAAAACTTTGGACCCTAGAAAAGATTTTATTCACAAGTGACTAGGATCTGTAAATAATCTGAAGTAGCATTCTAGTGATATTGTCATAAATTAATTGCTAAAGGTTTGGGAATTGGTTTAGTGACATATTTTAATTAACTTGACCCATCGGCAGCATCTTTGCCCTAATGGGTTTACCGCTCCTCTTAAATTTACAGTAATTCCTCCATTTTTCTCTTATCTG
>NW_007739829.1:6977-9036 GCF_000696425.1 Galeopterus variegatus
ATTTGGGAATTGGTTTAGTGACATATTTTAATTAACTTGACCCATTGGCAGCATCTTTACCCTAATGGGTTTACCGCTCCTCTTAAATTTACAGTAATTCCTCCATTTTTCTCTTATCTGCATGATTTATGTAAGCCATATTGCCATTGAGGATACTCACTACACCCACAGTGTTAGATGGAATATAGTTATTTTGGCAGTGGTTTTCAGGCTTTGAAACAAATCCAAACACTTTTTTTTTTTAAGTATTATTGCCTGTAATGATGAGGTTATATTTAGGTGACTCTGATTGTAGGAGAGTCGAAAACAATGCATCCTCAAAGCAAAGACATAGCTAACCAGACCTTTAAAAGTATTGTTTCATTAATCTCAGAAAGTCCTTAATTTTAACTTTGTTTTTTAAAAAATTCCATTATAGAGGTGGGAGGGATGGAGAGAGGGTGGTCAGTGGATACAAAAGAGTAGAGAGATAGGAAGAATGGGATCTAGGGTTCTATAGTAATACAGGGAGACTACAGTCAACAACAAGGTACTATGTATCTTTGAATAGCTAGTTAAAATGATGTTGAAAGTTCCCAACACAAAGAAGTGACAAATGTTTGAGGTGATGGATATACTAAGTGCCCTAACATGATCGTTGCACACAGTATGCATATACTATTCTGACTGTATCGTTATGCAATGATAATTTTTTTTCATTATACATGTTTATGGGGTACAGTATATGTACAATGAAAAAAATAAATTAAAAAAATAAAATATATTTTCCATTACTAAAACACTGTCTCATAACTGTGCTCCTGAGCTTGCAATGATACTTTTTCAACTTTTTAAGAAACTGTTTATAAATAAGAATCCTAGAAATAAATCAGCAAAGTCATCCAAGTTAGGGTCTAATTGTCTTAATTTTAAGATCAATGTTGAATATATTGATTATTTTATATAATAAATGTTGATTGAGTGATTACTATGTTCAGACATCATAATAAGTGTGGTCCATGTATTATCTCATTTAATCCACACAGCAATCTATGTGGTAGATTAACCAATTAAATTTATAAGTAGACCAAGGTTTGGAGAGTTTCAGTAACTTAGTTTGCTAGCCAGCCAACAAGTGGCAGAGCTGGGACTTGAATGCAGGTGGACTGATTCCTGATCCTTAGCTGTACAGTACACGCTGCTGTACTATGTCCACAATAATGTTAAACCTGGTGATATTCACTTATCCTTGGCAAGTAGTATCACATACAACTTATTGATTTTTTTTTAAAGAAAAATACAACTAAACACATACCACTTGCATCAGAAGTTGTTGAAAATATTATGCAAACATTGTCCTTAATAAAGATTTGGAGAAAGTTTTTGCTTTATTAGTAATCATAGTACGATATCTATGAAAAACTATTTTAATATTCAAAATAGTTGAGCTTTATCTCCTCAATTGTCCCTGTCTTCATGAAGATAAGCAAGCTGTGGGTTGTAACACATTATCTTTATAAAGAATCTGCTGTGAGAACAGTTTTCCTCTCCTTCAGACAAGTCTGGGATATGACATGGGGTGCTGACACATCTTTCAGTATAGGAAACTCTTCAACAGATTCAAAATGGCCCTTTTTAGATGTTGACATAGACCCACATACCAGAACTCAGGTATGAAACAATTCTGAAACAATCTTCCAGTTGAAATAAAACTCACAGAAAATATGAGAAAAATAAATTAATGCAAGGAGAGGCTCATCACAAATGGATTGCATAATAGCCAAATAAATTTTCATGGAAGGCCCCAAGGAAAAGTTTATTTTATATGGGTAGCAGCCACTTTTAATGAAGATGGAAAGCCCTTATCTCTAGAATAAAGCTAGAATTAATGAATTCTATCTTTTCTTTTGGGGTGCCATGTAATTTCACAGAATCCAACTGTCCTGGAAGAAACATTTCTTTCTGGAACAGCCAAGTGGGTTGGTTAAGCTATTTGGTCCCAGGGAATAGAGACTCACTTAAGTTATTTTAAGTAATGGGGGATGGAGATGTATTAGAAAGATTTAAATAGATGGAAAAA
>NW_007739829.1:9893-26725 GCF_000696425.1 Galeopterus variegatus
TTGATACCAAATAATATAATATCTATGCTTGTAAGAATGTATTGGGCAAGACAGATACATATGGGGTTCATGGACTTTGAAGATGGGCTTAAGGACTGCCATGTACAGTTGGGTGGGTTTTTCACTGCACAATGCTAGCGACACCAATCACATAGTTTACATTGTGTAACTGTATGCAGCATTAATTCCTCACTTCCTCTTTGTAAGACTTGCAGTAGCCCAGATTAATTCCTCACTTCCTCTTTGTAAGACTGCTAATTTTCTTAGAAATTTCCTTTTCACAGCACATAGGCTTAAAAAAAAATAAACGCCAAATCTTGTGCCTTTAGTGCCTAGCGTAGGGGTGAGTCAGGAGTGTCTATTGAAGAAGGAATGCAGCATTAATTCCTCACTTCCTCTTTGTAAGACTGCTAATTTTCTTAGAAATTTCCTTTTTACAGCACATAGGCTTAAAAAAAATAAACCCCAAATCTTGTGCCTTTAGTGCCTAGCGTAGGGGTGAGTCAGGAGTGTCTATTGAAGAAGGACTTTTCCCCTTGGGGAGCAGCTCTTGCTCAGCCACCAGGCAGGATGTATGTGTGACAGACAGAATGATTTCAGTGCTTCTCATTATATGAGGATTGTGGGCTGCAGAGGAGGAATTATGGTAGTGGTCTGTCAATCAAATACGTGCTTGTTTTAATCCCTAAGAGAAAAAAGAATGATAGTCTGCTTTCACATACCAAAGAGGACTAGAAATGTGATTTGTATTGATGGGCACACACGGATTCTGTATCTCAGTAATGGACTGGACAGTGTTTTCATATTTATTATGAGGCCTGGGGAAATGGTAACCCTGATAGTTTACTTGGAGTTTGAGGGAATATTCTGGGTTGGGGCTGGTAGTGGAGAACAAGCAGAGGAAGTGCATAGATGTTAATTTCTGAGACTAAAGAGGGGAAAGTTTCCTTCTGTCCCTCTCCTGGATGGTGGCACAGAAATTGACTGTCATCATAACAGAAGCTCTGTCCTTCCTAGGAGGGTAGGAGAAGGAGCAGGCAGAGGATGTTTTCTGTGTATTATTCCTTCCCAAATGACTTTAATCTTTCGCTGAATAAACTTTCAGAGACAGAGTCCATAATTATCTGTTTTTCATGCGCAGCAGAGAAAGGAGAACAAGAGTTCTCCGATGCTCCCATAAATGGCTGTTCTGTGGGGGTGGTTTGGTTAAGAGTGTGGACTCTGGAGCCAGATATCCTGGCTTAAATCTTGACACAACCTGTTACCAGCTGTGTGACTTTGGGACAGTCACATAAGCTCTTTGGGCCTTATACCTTTCAACTGTAAAAATGGCATATCTTGATTTTAAGTCCCTCAGAAACAGGCTCTGAAACATGAATTTAAGTCCACGTGTTTACTTGAAAGATGATTCCAAGAAACACCTTGGGTGGGGGACAAGGGAAAATGAAACAGAGAAAGGAGAAAGCCCGTGCAGGGTACATAATCAAAAAGCAGTCACCACTGTGAGGAACTGAGAACTCAGAGAGAGTACAGAACAGACCTCAAATTTATCCCAGTCAAGGGGTAGACTCTGAGAGATTTATCACTACTAACTCTTGGAAGGCTGCATATGGGCATTTATTCTCTAGCACTTGCCACTTGCCCTGTGCTTGGGTCAAGTATGCTCCAAAGGCCAGGGAAGAAAAGCCCTCAGTGTAGAAGTGAAGCTGAGGGCATTTGGGCTGGGCACCAGCAGTGTCTGCTATGGCACGTAATGATGCCCCACTGGGTAATCGGGAGGATCAATGACTTGTCATATATGAATGCTTAGCGAGTGCCCAGCACACACAGAACCCCAGCTCTGTGCTGGCCTCCATTACCATTGTTGTCATCAGCAGAGCCCTGTAGGTAAGAGCCTGCCTGGGTCTGGTGTTGGGCTGGATCCAAGTTCTGGCTCTTCTACTTACCATTTAAAGGGCCGGTTTTCAGCCTCAAAAGCAGGCGTCAGCATTGGCAAACTTTTTCTGTAAATGGCCAGAGAGTAATTCTTTTCTTCTTTGCAAGCCCTACAGTCTCTGTTGTGACTATGCAACTTGCCATTGTAGCAAGAAAGCAAACACACACAATACATAAATGAATGGATGTGGCTGTGTGCCAGTAACACTCTATTCACTGAAACAGGTGATGGGTGGGATTTGACACATTGGCCATCGTTTGGCCCATGAGCCAAAGTATCTGTTTCCATAGCCCTATAATGTGAGATAAAAACAGTGTTTACTAGTGTCTGGCACATAAGAACCGTTACATTCACTTTGACTTCTACTAGTACTCTGCTCTTTTATTGGCAGAATCCACTGGAATTCTGTAGAAGAAAAGATGACAAGATAGTTCTCCAGATCCTTGCTAAGATTCAGATCTGGTGTAGATATTTACTACTTAAATTTGAATAACCTATTAGAACTGCATGGATTTAGATCAGTAGTTCTTCACCTGAGGTGATTTTGCCTCCAGGGGACATTTGGCAATGTCCAAAGACATTTTTGGTTGTTCTAACTAGAGAAGAGGGGGCTACTTGCATGTCCTGAGTAAAGGCCAGGGATGCTGCTAAACATCCTGCAACACACAGGATGGTTCTGTAAAGCAAAGACTTATCTGGTCTAAAATGGCATTAGTGCTGAGGCTGAGAAACCCTGGTTTAGCTTGTATATGTCACTTCTGAAGTTTTACCCTCTAACATTTGGCACTGTATAAATCACAATATTTCACACGATTTGTAAATTATCATCATGATTTCTCCAGTTCACAGGCTTTGAAACGATGCGTGGAAATATTTTGTCAAGATAAGTAGATGCGGATGTGGAGTGTTATTTTTTTGAATGACACTATCATTTAAAAAAATACACTAGGTGCCTCATTGACAAAACCACATGATTTATTCTCTCCTAAAATAATTTAACTTTGAAGAATCATTTTAACAATAAAATGATATTCTTTGCCTTCCATATCTTTCTACCAATCTAGGACAATTTGAGATGACAGAAGAGGGCCTGCAAAATCCTTCATCTTTGTTGTGATTTAAGGAAGTGTTTTCTCTATAAATTACTGAGGTGTCTGGCAGTGGAAAGTGTGCAAGACTGTTATTTACACCTGTTTAGCTCTCAATATTACGACAACATGATTTTTGAAATGGAATATCCACATTCAAAATGCTTTCTGTACTGAATTTCACCATACTGAAGTGTTTATTAATAGCTCTTTACTGTCAAGAAATCACCATGACCTCCTCTTTCTCCTATTTCTGTGTTAAGATCTTCTCTCACCTTGACAGATGAATTTGCTAGAGAATTTTTTTTTGAAAACTGGCTTTAAATAGGCCATCTCCATCCAAACATCCCTTTGCACTGACAGCCTCTTTTGTTCTGTGCTCAACTTTCACCTAAATATCCCCAGATTCCTATGACTGCTCTGGGTCCTCCAATGTTCTTACAATATTCTTACATTCTCCTCTAACCCATGTGGGACATTTGGGCGAATTAAAGAAGAGAATCTTCTGAGAAGATACATCCCATAAACTAGGACACAGACCTTTCTTTGCCTGGGAGCTCTCCGTCAATGCACAACTTGAATACACTTACAAGGCATTCCTGAAAGTTATACTCTTTCTAGGTTTCTCCCATGGCTGTGTCTCCTGTTTAGCCATCTCCATTCATTTTATTTGTTAATTTATTTGTTCACTTATTTATTCATCCTATAAATATTTGTTGAATTCCTATTATGTGCCTGGCACAACATTGAACAAGACAAAATCCCCTGTCTGGTTCATTTTTGAATCTTGCGTTTAGTGTTATAGGATAATTTTCAAAAAGGTAAAATTATGACTCACACAAATATGAAATAAACATGTCAAAGATTTTATTTGACTCGTTAATTAATGAGGGGAATGGTAAGGTTTTACAATTGGTTCAAATGAGAATTGGATTTACAAAGATTTATAACATCTACTGGACAGTATTCATTTTTATTGCCACCAGCAGGAATCCTTTGCCTTGCTCTGGACAGGAAACATTTACTTTATCAACACCATCTATTATTTAACTTCTTTTTCCTGAAAGACGGTCAAAGATGTGTGTTATATCCCATGAAATCAAATTATCCCTGAAGTATTCATTAGAAGTCATCCAGCAGTCATCTCTGGTCCATTTCAAAGTCTTCATGACTTTTTCTAACACTAGAACAGACAATTTTCAAATACATAAACATTTCAGATATAAGTACAATGACAGAAATAAAGCTGTGTTATAAAAGAGGGTGGTTGGTGGGAGGGAGAACTTCTTTAGATGGGGGAGCCAAGGAGAATCTCACTGGTAATTATTTAAAGTATCATTCCCCATAGATTGTCTATTTAAATTTAACAGATGTGATAAGGACCTTACTCTAAACATATGAGAAATATTGACATTTACAGCATGAGCACTGGTTACTAGTAGAGTCCACTGGTGCTTTTTCTAGTAGGAATGAAAACAAAAACAGATTTACTATTAGTCCACTCTGCCTATTTGCAAACCTTCGCATTCATATTTTAATGTATGTATTTACTTTACTTTAATGCAGTCAATGGAATATGTCTTTGCTCTTCATTTTGTAACATTTTATTTCACAGTAATTTGTGTGGTACAGACTCACCCAAATGGCAAATCAAGCTTTCAGCAAAGCAGGGCCACCAAAAATGAGAAAATCAGTTTTATTTAAAAAATAGTTTGATATTTTGAAAAGTACCAAAATAGCCATCACCAGTCATGTTTTCCTAGTTTCTGCAGGTACCTATTAGCCAGGTCCTGAACCACTGTTGTTGAGTAATTCTTTGTTTCCTAAAGCAGAGTTGAGCACTTCCCCAGTCAAGCCATGCTGAAATTTCGTGCTAGTTATTGACCTACGTTGGAAAGTGGGGACAGATCTTGAGGACGGCAAGTATCATCTTGCAAGGCCTTCTCCTAGGAGAAGCTTCTGCTTGGTCTCCAAGCAAGGAGAGAATGCTATCTCTAACAATGGGGTGGAGGTAAACTCTGAAGTCCCAAAGAGTTAAGGAGAATCTGAGAGTTCAAGAATCTAGAGTGTAATTACCCAGATGTTCCTATCCCAAATCTCAGGGTCACCATCTTCTTTATTGATGCCTTGACTTAAAAGGTTTGCTGGGGCTGTTACTTAAAAATTCTTGACAGTTCTCTTCTTTTCTTTCTTTTTTATTTTACTTTATTTAATTTATTGTTTTTTATTGTAACATAGTTGACTGTACATATCTGTGAGGTACAGAGTTGAATATCAATACCTGTGTGCAATATGTGATTCTCAAATCAGGATAAACAGTATATTCAAATTATACAATGTAATCATTTTCATGTCCCTTTACCAATTCCTCCCTGATCCCCCCTCCCCGTCTCCCTTTCCCACCTCTGGTAACCTCTGTTCTGTTCTCTCCTTTTGAAAGTTCAATTTATTATTGTGATTGTTGTATCCTTCTTTCTTTCTTTGTTTGATTATTTGTTTATTTTTTTAGCTCCCACTTATGAGAGAGCACATGCAGTATTATTCTTTCTGTCCCTGGCTTATTTCACTTAACATGTTTTTCTCTAATTTCATCCATGTTGCTGTGAATGGCAGTATTTCATTCTTTTTATGGCATAGTAGTATTCCATTCTGTATGTACACTACATTTTCCTTATCCAATTGTCTGACAATGGACATTTAGGTTGATTCCAATTCTTGGCTATTACAAATAGAGCTGTAATAAAAATGGGAGTGCAGATATCTCTTCAACATAATGATTTCTATTTCACTGGGTATATATCCAGCAGTGGAAATGCTGGATGATATGGTAGTTCTATCTGTAGTTGTTTGAGGAGCCTCAATACTATTTTCCATAATGGCTGCACCAATTTACAGTCCCACCAACAGTGTGGGAGGGTTCCCCTTTCTCTGCATCCTCACCGGCATTTGTTATTCTCTGTCTCCTTGATAATAGCCAGTGAGATGATATCTCAGCATGGTTTTGATTTGCATTTCCCTGATGCTGAGTGATGTTAAGTATTTTTTCATGTGTCTGTTGGCCATTTATATATCTTCCTGTCAGAAATGCCTATTCAGCTCTTTTGCACATTTTTAATTTGGGTTATTTGTTTTTTTTACTATTAAGTTGTTTAAGTTTCATATATATTCTGGATATTAATCCCTGATTGGGTGCATGTTTTGCAAATATTTTCTCCCACTCTGTAGGTTGTCTTTTTGCTCTGTTAATTGTTTCTTTTGCTGTGCAGAAGCTTTTAAGTTTGATCTAATCCCGTTTGTTTATTTTTCCTTCTGTTGCCTCTGCTTTGAGGGTCATATTCAAAAATATTTGCCTAGTCGTACTTCCTGAAGTGTTTTCCCTATTGTTTCTTTTAAGAATTTTATACTTTCAGGTCTTATATTTAAGTCTTTATCCATTTTGAGTTGATTTTGGTATATGATATGGGGCTAGTTTCATTCTTCTGCAGATGGATGTCCAGTTTTCCCTACAGCATTTATTGAAGAGGCAGTCTTTTCCCTAATGTTTGTTCTTGGTGCCTTTATTGGAAATCAGTGGGCTATATGTTTGTGAGTTGATTTCTGGGTTCTCTACTCTGTTCCATTGGTCCAAGTGTCTTTTACGCCAGTACCATGCTGTTTTGGCTACTATACCTTTGTACTATAATTTGAAGTAAGGTAGTGTTATGCCTCCAGCTTTATTGTTTTGGGGTTTTTTTGTTTTTTTGTTTGTTTTTTTGCTCAGGATGTCTTTGGCCACTCAGGGTCTTTTGTTGTTCCATATGAATGTTAGGATTGTTTTTTCTATTTTTGTGAAGAGTATCATCAGTATTTTGATGCAGATTGCATTGAATCTGTAGATCACTTTTAGTAGTAAGGACATTTTCACAATGTGAATTCTTCCAGTCCAAGAGCATGGAGTGTCTTTCCATCTTTTTGTGTCTTCCTTACTTTCTTTCAACAGTGGTTTGTAGTTCTTGTAGACATTTTTTACTTCCTTGGTTAAATTGATTCCTAGGTATTTTATTTTTTGGTGACTATTGTAAATGGGCTAGCTTTCTTGATTTCTTTTTCTGCTAGTTCATTGTTGGAGTATAAAATGCTACTAATTTTTGCATTTTGATTTTGTATTCTGCCACTTTACTGAAATTCTTTTTCTTTTCTTTTTTTTTTTTTTGGACCAGTAAGGGGATAATAACCATTGGCTTGGTGTTGTCTGCACCACCCTCAGCCAGTGAGTGCACTGGCCATCCCTATATAGGATCCGAACCCATGGCCTCGGTGCTACCAGCACCACACTCTCCTGAGTGAGCCATGGGGCTGGTCCCTGAAATTCTTTATCAACTCTTAAGAGTTTTTCTATAGAGTCTTTAGGCTTTTCTATATATAGGATCATGTCATCTGCAAACAGGGACAATTTGACTTCATCTTTTCTGATATGGATGCCATTTATTTCTTTCTCTTGCCTGATTGCTCTGGCTAGTACTTCCAATACTATGTTAAATAGGAGTGGTAAGAGTGGACATCCTTGTCTTGTTCCTGTTCTTAAATATATCATTCAGGATGGTATTAGTGTTGTCATATATGGCTTTTATTGTGTTGTGATACTTTCCTTCTATACCCAATTTGCTAAGAGTCTTAATCATGAAGAGATGTTCGATTTTGCCAGGTGCTTTTTCTGCATCTATTGAGGTAATCATGTTTTTTTTCCTTGATTTTATCAGTGTGGTGTATCACATTTATTGACTTGCATATGTTGAACCATCCTTGCATCCCTGGGATGAACCCCACTTGATCATGGTGTGTAATTTTTTTGTTGTGTTGCTGTGTTCTATTTGCTAATATTTTATTGAGGATTTTTGTGTCTATTCACACAGATATTGGCCTATAGTTTTCTTTCTTTTTTGTATTTTGGTTGTATCTTTGTCTGATTTTGGTATTGGGGTGTTGCTGGCCCAATGACATCTGTTTTAATTTTTTGGAAGAGTTTGAAGAGAATTGGTATTAATTCCTCTTTAAAGGTTAGGTAGAATTCAGCAGTAAAGCCATCCTATCCTGGGCTTTTCTTTGTTGGGAGACAGCTAACTACAGTTTCAAACTCATTGCTTGTTATGGGTCTGCTCAGGTTTTCTATTTCTTTTTGGCTCAGTCTTGGTAGTTTGTATGTGTCCAGAAATTTATTCATTTCCTCTAAAGTTTCAAATTTGTTGGTGTACAGTTATTTATAATAGTCTCTAGTGATTCTTTGTATTTCTATGGTGTTGGTTGTAATGTCTCCTTTTTCATTTCTAATTTGTGTTATTTGAGTCTTCTCTCTTTTTTTAGTTAATGGCTTGTCTATTTTTTATATTCTTGAAAAACCAACTTTTTGTTTCATTGAACTTTTGTATCATATTTCGGGGTCTCTATTTCATTTAGTTCTGCTCTGATCTTATTTCTTTCTTTCAAACTACTAATTTTGAGATTGGATTGTTCTTGTTTTTCTAGTTCTTTGAGGTGTAGTGTTAGGTTTCTTATATGAAAACTTTCTGTTCTTCTGATGTAAATGTTTATTGCAATAACCTTCCCTCTTCGGTTTTTGCAGGATCCCACAGGTTTTGGTATGATGTATCTTTATTTTCATTAGTTTCAAGAAATTTTTTGATTTCCTGCTTAATTTCATGTTGGACTCATATGTCATTCAGGAACACATTATTTAATTTTCATGTGTTTGTATAGTTTCCAGAGTTTCTCTTGTTATTGATTTGTAGTTTTAATTTGTTGTGGTCTGAGAAGATACTTGAAATAATTTCAATTTTTAAAAATTTATTGAGAATTGATTTGTGACCTAACATGTTGTATCTCCTGGGGAATGTTTCATATGCAGATGAGAAAAATGTATATTCTGTAGGTGTTTGATGGAATGTTCTGTAAATATCTGCTAAGTCCAATTGGTCTAAAGTGTGGTTTATATTCTGTGTTTCTCTGTTGATTTGTTACTTAGGTGATCTGTCCAATATTGAGACAGAAGTATTTTGGTCCCCACCTGTTATTGTATTTTGTCTATCTCTTTACTTAGGTCTAATAGTATTTGCTTTATATATCTTGGTGCTTTGATGTTGAGGGTGTATAGATTTATGATTGTTATGTCTTCTTTCTGGATAGATCTGTTTATCATTATGTAATGGCCTTCTTTGTCTCTTTTTAAAAGTTTTTGGTTTAAAGTCTATTTTATTCAATATAAGAATAGTTATTCCTGTTTCTTTTTGATTTCCATTTGTGTAGTATAACTTTTTCCATCCCTTCACTTTTAGTCTGTTGTGTCTTTATAGGAGAGGTGAGTCTCTTATAGACAGCATATAGTTGCGTCTAGATTTCTAATCCAATCCTCCAGTCTGTGTCTTTTGAGTCAATAATTTAATCCATTTGTATTTAGGGTTGTTATTGAAAGGTATTGACTTACTCCTGGTATTTTATCAATTTTCATTTGGATGTTCTAAATATCATTTGTTTCTGTTTCCCTTTTATTATTTGTCTTCAGTGTTTGTTGCTTTTTGGAGGTGGTATGGTATAGCTTCTTTCTCTTTTTCATTTGCATTTTTGTTCTACCAGTGTGTTTTGTTCATTCTTGTGTACTCATGGTAGTGATGATCATTTCTAGAATTACAAATGCAGGACTCCCTTGAGGATTTCTTTAAGTGCTCATCATGTGGTGTCACCTCTCCCCAGGATGACAGAGATGCAAAGGATTACTCAAAGCCCATTTCTTCTGAGCAGTGAGAGGCCCCAAAGGGGTTAATTTTCCAGGAACCCTCAAGAGAGAGGCATTCCTCCTTGGAAAAATAACACCAAACTAGGGTCTTCTCTCAGTATTTATTCTTCAGGCCAGAAAGTTACAGAAAAGGAACATAGGTAGTTACAAAAGAGCAGTAAGATAATTGTCATGACAGCAGTCATTAGGTTGGGCTGCACCAAGGACATCTGCCCTTACAGCCAGCAACTTTGCTGTGTTACAATTCTTTATCTACAACAGAGACTTTAGCCTGGGGAAAGTTTCCTGTCTTTTGCAAACTTAACATTTCTGTGTGTAATTTTAAAAAGTTAGGCTATATCTGAAACTACAGAGCCTTGGAATCTAGGCCCTGTGAAATACATTTGCTTTATTAACGTTAGTATACTCTACAGTGTAGTGGTGAACTCCTGTAGTTTTTGTTTGCTTGGGAAATATACTATTTCCCCTTCATTTCTGAAGGATAGCCTTGCTGGGTATAGTATTCTTGACTAGCAATTTTTTCTTTTAGTGTTTTGAATATATCATCCCACTCTCTTCTGCCCTGCAGAGTTTCTGTTCAGAAGTTTGCTGTTAGTCCAATAGGGACTCCCTTATAAGTGACTTGACACTTTTCTCTTGCTGTTTTTAGGATCTCTGTGTCTTTGAGTTTTGCCAGTTTGACTATAATGTGCCTAGGAGAGGTACTTTTTGGATTGAATCTTTTGAGGATCTTTGAGTCTCCTGAATCTGAAGGTCCATGTCTCTCCCTATACCTGGGAAGTTTTCTGCTATTATTTCATTGCATATGTTCTCAATACCTTTTCCTTTAGTCTCCTCTTCAAGAATACCCATGATTTGGATGTTTGTGTGCTTAAGGCTGTCTGCTTTCTCTCTTAGATATTCTTCTTTTAACAAATTTTTTTCTTTTCTTTTTTTTTTTTGTCTGTCTGAATCATTTCAAAGAGACTGTCTTCAAGATCAGAAATTCCTTCTTCTGCTTGCTCTAGCCTGTTGTTTAAGCTTTCTGTTGTGTTTTTTATTTTGTTGAATGACTCCTTCAGTTCCATGAATTCTGCTACATTCTTTTTAAAAGTACTAATCTTTTTGTAAATTTCCTACTTCATATCCTGGATAATTTTGATCAGTTCATTGTGTCATATAACTTGTACTCCTGTATCTCATTGACTTTCCTTGAGATATTTACTTGGTCATTTCATTTCAGTCATCACAGGGGTTTCCTGTTCTATGGTGTCTGGTATTTGAAAGTTATTATATTCCTTTGGTGGACTCATATTTTCTTGTTGTTTCATAGTTCTAGTATCTCTCTGTTGATGTCTGGTCATCTGGTAGAGCAGTTGCTTCTTCTATTACTCTACTTCACTGGACTCCGCTGGTGACTCTCCTGTGTCAATGTAGTCAAGTGGTTGGTGGCCCACTTACACAGCAGCAATAGTTACTGCTGCTGCTGTGATAGCAGGTCATCCTTGCAGTGGTGGTGGTCGCAGAGGTGGCTTTGCAGGCTGTCCATGTGGCAGCTGTGGCTCCAGCATTGACAGGTTGCTCACACAATGATGGTGGCTGCTTGGCAATGCCGGTGGTGGCAGGAACTGGAGCAATGGCAATTGCAGCAGCTGCCCACTTGTCTGCAGTGTCCACAGTGGCAGCCCGCACAGCTGCAGTGTGATGTCTATAGTGGCAATGGGTTTAACTCTTGGTGTCAGCAGCCACATAAGTGGCTACAACTTCCCCTCTGGTGTCTGCAATGTCCTTGGCAGCAGCAGGGTTACCTCATGGGGGTGGCAACAGTGCTGGTGGCTGCAACTGCCTCTCTCACATCTGCGGTGTCCACATCAGTAGCGGTTTTACTTCATGGGGATGGCAGCCATTCTGGCAGTTGCAATAGTCTCTGTCACATCTGCAGTGTCTGCAGTGGCTGTGGAGTTCACTTGTGGGGGCTCCCTCATCTCTGTGGTGTCCTTGGCAACACTAGGGTTACCTCATTGGAGCAGCAGGGGCACTGGTGGCTGCAACTGCCTTCCTCAGATCTACAATATCCTTGGAGGTGTCCTTGGTGGCAGCTGCATTACCTTGTGGGGGTGGCAGTAGCACCAGTAGCTACAACTGCCTCCCTCGCATCTGCAGTGTCCCTGGCAGCAGTGGGGTTCACTCATGTTGGTGGCAATGGCAGCAGTGGTTGCAGCCACCTCTCTCACATCTGCAGAGTCGTCAGCTGCAGGTTGTACCACCAGACTGCTGCTCTGCTGGGAGATGCTCTGCAATGGGCAATGGTTCTGGGACCAGATAGTGGCTCTAGTGACTGCAGCAGCAGTGATGGTGGGCCTGTTTCAGTCTTTTTCTGAGGGAGAAACATGCCCTGGGTGCCTCTAGTCCACCATCTTCCCAGGAATTCTTTTCTTACATCAGGTCCTCTGTCTGATTTTCACCTGATCTTTCCTCAGCCTACGGAAGACAAGAGTCTCTTTAAATACTGTCAGAGAAGCCTTCTTGCTTTCCTACTGTGCCCTGAGATGGTGTTCTGCTTTCCTGAGCCTGTCATTTTCTTCTTTCAGCTCATTAATGGTACTTGGCACAACTATCCAATTCCACAGTGTTTCCAGTAGCCATTGCCACAGTATCTCTTGAGTGCTAGAGAGATCACATAAGCCAGTGCATCCTCTGCCAGCTGTGCCCCACTCCAGTGCAATTTCAGGTAAGGGTCTTAGCAGTCATGATGGCTTCTCATGCCATTCCACTTACTACCAGCAATAATCATTTTGTTGCCTTTTTTCTAGTTTCCAGCTACAAAGACCAATTCTAAAGATGTGTTTCTTAGGACCAGTTTAATTTCCAACTAGGGAGACCTATTTACCCTTGCCTACCCAGAACTTTCTCAGTTTTTAGCGCTGAAATTCCCACATCCCCAAAGACCCCTTAGTTCGATACAAATTTGGGATGGGTTTTCCAGGACCATCTTCATTTTAAAATGGAAAGTTCTATGTCCCAGGACACCTTAATCCTGAGCAAGCCAGGTGGTTGGTCACCTTAGTTTCAACTATCTTATTACATCAGAGGTAGATCCTGCTGTAGATCCAGGTATATTTGGAGGTACAGGAAATATTAATAAGATATGGTGAAGGTAAGACAGCTAATCAAGAAAACATTGTTAAGCCAGATGCTGTTAATTCCATGCTTAATTCCATGGGAAACTCTGGGAAACAGGGCAACACACATACTTCAGAAATTTCCTAGCAGAGACACAAGGGTACTGGGGGATTTACATACAAATTCCTGAGAGTCGTTGGTGAAAGGTTACTCCTTAAGGGTGTTAAATTCCAGGTACTTCTAGCCTGCTGATTATGAACAGGGTGGCTCGATTGTAGTTCCAGGAAAAAAAAATAAAGACAACTTCTGGTCTAGGTGTGCAAACATTGGCAGCTGGAATTTGATGGAAGACACTGAAAGGCCTGGAGGATATGAGTGGGGCAAAAAAAAATGTTACCACTCACCCCTGGCAATACTCAGATCCACTTGTGACCCATGTTAAGTTCATCATGGTAATGGAGTAACTGGCTGGTCACAATTTACAACAGGAGGTTTAATGGGAAAACCTGCAATCCTGGCTTTTAGACCTGAGCCGCAATTGAGGTCCATCATCTCTCTTCTCCAACACCCATTTTAGGTTCTTCTTATACTTTGCCAGCAATTCTGTTCCCCCAGTGAGAGCAGAGCATCCTTTCCTGTATCACAGTCAATATATGTTACACACACCTGAGTTGGCAGCTAAGGATAGAGCTCTACAGTTTGTGGATGTGCCACTGTGATAATTCAAATGCTGGCTAATGGTTCACAGCTAGAGATATTTCAGGTATATATATTAGGAGGCCCAATCCTATCACTTGAAATAGAGATCCCGTATCCACCCAAAGCCTCCTCATCTCATCAGTTCTGGAAAGAGGCAATGCTGCGCATCTTCTATCCCTCTTTTCCTGACCATTTAAATCATTTTACTGTCTTGGTGAGACAACATCAATTTCACAGCCTCATTGAAACACGGATCTTTGTCTCAGAAAATATGGTAGGATGGAACAATTTATTTCCTTTCTATATTTATATATTAGACACAATTTTTTTTTTTTTTTGTCTTTTTTCGTGACCGGCAACGGATCGCAACCCTCAGTGTCGCGCCCGTACCAGACCGGGACCGGCAACGGGATCGCAACCCTCGGCGTTGCGCCTGCACCTCGCTCAGCCAGTGAGCGGCCGGTCTGTATGTGGGATCCGAACCCTCGGCTGGAGCGCCGCCACGCTCCCAAGCGGCGCACTGTAGCAGTGCGCCACCGGGCCTGCCTAGACACAATTTTTAAACTGTGATTTTATGTCTTGTCCATTGCAGAGTGTAATAGTCAAAACAAGGGCTCTCCCCAAAGATATCCATGCCCTAATTCCCAGAACCTGTTAATAGTCTTCCTCACATGGTAAAAGGGACTTTGCAGATGTGATTAGATTAAGGATCTTGACATGGGGGATTATCCTGGATTACATGGTGGGCCCAATGTAATCACAAGTGTCCTTACAAGTGAAAGAGAGAGGCTCCAATCAGAAAAGAAAATATGATGATAGAAGCAATGGTTGTAGTGATGCGATTGTTGGCTTTGAAGATGGAGGAAGGGGTCATGAGCCAGCAATGCTGGAAGGTGCTAGAAGCTGAAAAAGCCAAGGAATGAATTCTCTCCTGGAACCTTCAGAAGGAGTGCAATCCTGCTGACAACTTGATTTCAGTCTCCTAACACCCATTTTAGACTTCTGATCTCAAGAACTGTTTGGTAATGTATTTATGTTGTTTGAAACCACTAAGTTTGTGGTAGTTTGTTACAGCAGCGGTAGACTAGTAATACACACAATGTAACAGATTACAATCATCGTTGGAGCTAAAGTGGAAGCAATGATGTCTCTATTTCTGGTGGAACTGTAGTGTAGATCCTAAAAAAATCTAGTTGTTGAAATCAAGTTTCATAGCTCTATCATTTATTTGCTATGTGACCTTTCAGAAAGTTATGCAACAACTCTGAGCCTTGGTTTCCAAATTTATAAAATGGACATAATAATATGTACTGTTGCAATGAGCACTGAGCAAGATAATCTCTATAATACATTTAGGAGAGTTCCTAGCACATAATAAGAGCTCAAAAACATTGAGTATCATTGCAACACCACAATAATAATCTTTATGCTGTGATGATCTCACAGTTTACAAGATGTCCTCATGTTTATTTAAACCTGAATCAGTCCTGTGAGACTGTTTTTTTCCTTTCTTCTCTCCCTCGCCATCTCCCCACAATAATAATCTTTATGCTGTGATGATCTCACAGTTTACAAGATGTCCTCATGTTTGTTTAAACCTGAATCAGTCCTGTGAGACTGTTTTTTTCCTTTCTTCTCTCCCTCGCCATCTCCCAGATAGACAAATAGAGTCCTGGATAGAATAATGGATGTCCACATGATCCCTGAGTTAGTAACAGGCACAGCTGAGACTGACCCCTTAGCTCTTTTTCATCTCTGAATGAAAACTCAGATCTTTTTCATACCTGAATTGATGTTGAAAATATAATGAAATAAGTGCTAAATTCCAGAGGTAAAGAAAAAAGTCTTCAAATAATGGGACAAACAAAGCCATACACGTTTAGTAATGTCTCAGAATACAACTGGCTGCTGTTTGTTGAGCAAAGTTGTATACTGATGTCTGTTTTCAGACATTTGTGGTTTGATTATTTTTAAATGAGTACATCATAGAAAAAGGCTCATATAATTTTCTCTATAGCTCTATCTTTGGGTTCAGCTGCTGATCTCTGGTGGCAGAAAAATGAGATAAATTGAGATGTTTCAGGATCAGAAGCCACCCAATGATTGCTGAAGATAGGACCAAATTGTGGAAATGTTTTCTATCATATGTAAAATCCCCACATGCTAAATGTGTAATATGTTATTGTTCCTATCACTTCCATGGTATGTATAATATCAAAGTCCCTCCTTTCCTGAATCCTCAAATTTCCTCTGAGGACTAAGAAAAAGTATTCGAGAAAAATCATGCTAACGGCCTGCAGAAGATGACCACATACTAGGAGGACTATTGCACTAGATTCCATTTTAACAGTAGCAATAGCTAATGCTTATGGAGTGCTTGGAAAGTTACAGGCACTGTTCTACTTGCTTTATGTATATAAATACAATTGTTCCTCACAGCAGCCCTGTAAGGCAGACACTATTATTTGTCTGATATGAAACATGAGGAAACTGAGGCTGAGAGGCTAAATAACTTGCTCAAGAGCTAGGAAGTGGCAGAGGTGAGATTTGAACTCAAGCAGGCTGGCCCTAGAGCCTACATTTCTACCCACTAATAAATTACTATATAAGGTAGAGAACAGATCTTGGAGAGAGTAGAACACAAGACAGGTGAGTTTTGAGAGCCTGCTGTATGGAGAGTGCAGACTCAGGTAGGGTGCACCCAGGTTCCCAACCGCTGTGGTAAGTGAGGGGTGCTCAGTACACAAGGGGCTTGGGATGTAGGGAGCCAAGCTAAGACAAGAAGGCCCAAGGATAATCTTTACCTAGTCCACAATTTAGCCTAGGGCCAGCCTAACTCAACGAATTAAAGATTCAGAGGAAATAAGGTCTTTTGTAGAAGTATACTTGTTTGATTTACTGACTTGGTTCAGAATTATTAACCCAAGTGCCGTGGCAGGGTGAGTATAATTGTTTTCACTTAGAACAGCACCTGAGCCTACATTGCTGGGTGCAAATACATCTATTCCTTGGAGGCAGGGGAGCTCCACAGGCTTCCTCACCTGGGGGCTAGATGGACCAGCTATTTACATCTTTCATGAGGCTAAAGTGAGAATTTGCTCCTGAATGCTAAAGAGGGCTTGCTCCTTTGATAATAAAAGCTTGCCCACACAAAAATGGAAAGGAAGAGAAATTTATCACTTTTGTGTCTATATTGTCCTACCTACATGCCTCACTGCCTTGAAAGCACACCACTATAACT
>NW_007739829.1:27399-33773 GCF_000696425.1 Galeopterus variegatus
TTTTGTGTCTATATTGTCCTACCTACATGCCTCACTGCCTTGAAAGCACACCACTATAACTGTGTGTGTGTGTGTGCGCGCGTGCGTGTGTGTACACCAAGTCGTCCCTCGGTACCTGTGGGGGATTGGTTCCAGGACCTCCTGCACAAACCAAAATCCATGCATGCTTAAGTTCCTGATATAAAATGGTATAGTATTTGCATACAACTTGTGCACATCCTCCTGTACATTTTTAAATCATCTCTGGGTACAATGTAAATGCTCTATAAATAGTTTTTGTACTGTATTGTTTAGGGAATAATGGCGAGAAAAAAGTCTGTGCATGCTCGGTTCGGATGCAAATCTTTTTCCTCCAACATTTTCAATCCGTGGTTGGTTGAATCCATGGAAATGGAACCTACAGACACAGATTATTTATCATCTATGTATGTATGTATGTATCTGTTTCTATAATCTTTCAGACTCTTCCTCTCCCCTGGGAGATGTCACCTTTCTAAATTGCCAGTGCCCTCCTGATTAGTCATAGTTACTCCTTTCTTCAGTCTTCTACTAGGGCACCACATCCATACAGCAGCCCCAATTACCACGTCCCTCCTTCATCACAGCTCTTACATCAGCTGGGGCCAATGGTTAAAATGCACCTAGGCAGACACTGGGAGTACAAATGACTAATGCAACTTCAAATTGTTACCCCAGTGTGGATATTTTTGTTTTAAAAGAGATTGTCTGAGGTCATGATACCTTACCCCAAAGGAATGAAGCTAGAATGGTGGCATTTTAGACAAGTGGGAGAAATATTCTTGACCAGAAGGTGAGACTGTGCGCCCTTCACCAGAAATGCCTACATTGTGTTCTTAACGGTGAACTTGTTTGCTTAGGAATAACATTATTCTGGCGGCTGTGGAGGCAGAGAAACTGGCCTCCCCTGTGTCCTGGATCAGTTCTCTGTTGAGGTGAGATCTTTGTCATGGCTGTCAGGTGCATATGGCTTAACGAAAAGATAAAAGAGTTGGAGAGGTGGGCTTGAGAGAGGCTGTATAATTTTATGGAGCAATATTTCTTCTTTAAATGGGCTCATGGATAATTCAATTAGCTGGCTTTTGATTGCTCTTCTTAGCAGGTAGGCTCTATATAATGAAAATGCATATTCTTCAAGTCTCACTGTCACAAGCCATTTTGTCAGGATGGATGATTCAACTTCATTCCATAGTGGATTTGACATAGGTTCAAATTTGTACTGACTATATATTCTTCTTTATCGTGTGTGCTCTCTCTCTCTGGATCTTTTTCTCAGCTTTGTTTGGTAATGGAGATGACAGGTGTAGAAAGTAAATATCTGCTTAAACTGAGTGGACAGCAGCCAGTGAAAACACTGTGAAACTCTTCCCAGTGGAAAGCTTCGTGACATGGCACGTGTGAGTCTGTCTGTTTCATCAATGCTGTGTGCATGTAGCAGAGTTTGAGAGGGACATTTATTAAGCTTCAGGATGAGCTTTAGGTTTTGCATCTTGATGATGAAAATGATGTAAATGTAACTTTTTAAAAAAATATGGTGCTTGATAAATTTCTGTTTGTACAGAACTTCCATGCCAAGAATTCTACATTTAATTCAGTCTTGTGTGCCTCCACTGGAATGAGAAAAGCAGGGGTCCTGAGAAAGGGGCTGCATAAATTCAACATGATGGAATGTTTNATTTATTAAGCTTCAGGATGAGCTTTAGGTTTTGCATCTTGATGATGAAAATGATGTAAATATAACTTTTTTAAAAAATATGGTGCTTGATAAATTTCTGTTTGTACAGAACTTCCATGCCAAGAATTCTACATTTAATTCAGTCTTGTGTGCCTCCACTAGAATGAGAAAAGCAGGGGTCCTGAGAAAGGGGCTGCATAAATTCAACATGATGGAATGTTTTCTTTATGAGAGCAGGCAAAAAGGCACAGTGGGAATCACTGTAGGGATATGAGGTCTGAGTAGGAATGGCACATACATCCACAAAATTAGAGAGGGTTTGGGCATGATAACTGTGCACTTGTTTGTCACATCCCTGAAAACTGGGGGTTTTGCTAGAAGCTTGAAAGAGGTGATTTAAGACCAGCATAACGGATGCATTTTGCATGGGTCATAAGCACTATTGATCATGTGCAGTGTCTTGAAAGAGAAGTAGATTCCACAGAAGAGCAGATAAGTAACTGAAGAGTAGAACTGTAGTTGACGATTAAAGGTACATTAAGAACATTCAGGAAATATCTCTATTTTTAAGGATGAGGTCATCTTTCTACACAAAATACCCTTCAGGGAAGGAGGGGGAAGTTGAACTACTGGGAAAGCATGGTTTCTCTCTTTTTATATTCCCTGAATCTAGTACATTTATCCCTTATCCGAAAGAGATTTTCCTCTTTATTGGCAAATATTAGAGATGAGACCTCAAACAATATAGTCTCTGTTTCCAAATTCATAGTAGGGGTTCTAATGCTTCCAGTAAACATATACTAGGCATAAATAAGTGCTATTTTATTTTAGAAGCTGTCAATTTATCTCTTGCTACTACATTTTTAACAGTCAAAACCTCTTGATGACTGTCACATTTTTTTTTCTTTAGTAGTCTTATTTTTGTATAGACTAAGTGGTCTCAAGCCAAGTTGCTTCCATGGGTGGGGGTAGGAGGGAGACAGGTAGTATGGATTATTGATGTGGATGATGGGTACTGCAATAAGGAATGGTGAGCACTGTAGCAAACTAGAGCTCATATGCTTTTGTTGAGGGAGGCTTTTGCTATTCAGTGTCAGCCAATATTTGCCCTATGTGGCTTCAGGCCCAATATTGTGATTCTGTACAAATATTTTCAAGAGATGGCAGAAATGTGGTCAAATAAGCAAAATGTTCTGTCTTTTAAAATAATGTACAGGCCCCGAAAGACTAATTTGTGACTTCTGGAGAATAATCTATTCTTGGGGAAATTAACACCAACCAAATAAACAGCAACAATAAAGCATCAACAAAACAAAAAACAGATTCTTGATCAAACCAATGCAAATAAAATCAACAAGAAATGAAAGACTTTCTATATATGTGCAGGACCCTAGGATTTGTCCACCGGAAGATCTAAATGATAAGCTGAAATCCCTATTCGGGGTGAGTTAGCCACCCAGAGTGGAGGCAAATTTTTCAGTGTGGAGTGGTAGGGGAGGATTCATAGAGGAGGGAATATTTGAATTATGATTTGAAGTATGAATATGACCTGGTTAAGAGAAAAAAGGTAATGAAGAAGCAGTCCTAATGGGTTGAATGAAGGGGAAAAAAAGCCCCATGGTAGGAAAAGTTACCATTTCTGGTAACTTAATTCAGTCTTGAATGGTGACCCCAAGAGCTCACAAAGGCAGTAGATACTGACTGTCCTAAGTGACAAGCTTAGGAGTATGAACTTTATCATCTACAGGTGGTTGCCAATTCCCTTGCCCACAGGGACCAGGCAGGTCACCTAAAAATAAAAAATAATTTAGGAGAGGAGGCCACTGTATCCAGATAAAAAACTGGCTCAGCCCAGTGGATGGTCACTATGTAGAAATGCAGCACAAACATTGTCTATGAGAAGTTTGAAATCTGGGTTTTATTTACAACTTAGGATTTTTAAATGCTGACAGAAAATTCACTTTAAAAAAGAAAAGCGTGAATCAAAGCTTCTTTGGAAGCCTATATGTAAATAAACTCAGAGCTGCTGGGCGGTGGGGGCTGGGGTTACCCACGCCCTTGTCACGGATTCTACATTCTTCCTCCTTCCTGAGCTGATAGTAGGTCTCTCATTTTAAATGTTACTGCTACTGGTAATAGGAAACTACTGAAGATATTATAAATTTGCCCTGCAATGTAATTACAAATATGTAAAAAATGAGCGTGCAAATGGACAAGAAGTATAAAATGAAAATAGTTTTGAGAGTAAAAAGATTTTTTTAAATGTTACATTACATAATTATAATGTAAAATTTTTAATTAGAAAAAGATGGATTAAAAAAACGTTTTTGAGTTCTGTGACTTTGTCAGCAATAGAAATCACAGGCATTTTCATTCATACTGTTGAAATGCAGATGACTTGAAACATCTCTTAGACTTATTACTACAGGTACTTAGAAATTGCAGTAGTTAGCAGACCTACTGTTGGATCATGTTCTTTAATGCATTAATAAAGAAGCACATATATTATTATAGCATGTATTCTGAAAACAGTATTTTGCTATAATTAGTTTCCTTTGTAATCCTATTTTTATTTTAAGGCTTAAAAACATTACTCTGAGAAAGGATCCATTGGGTCAGCAGACCACTGAAGAGGCCCATGCATGAGAAAGGTTAAGAAGCCTACTCTCTAAACCACTGTAGCAGTAAATACAAAGGTTACCCACCCCCGAGGTACTAGAATTGCTTTTCTTTCCAAAGCTTTCCTCTCTGGGCTAAGGACTTACTACCTTTCCCATCTGAGTTTCCTATGGCTTATAGGAATTCAAAAATGGCTGGAACCATTCATTCTTCTAAAACAGAACAAAAATTAAACTTCAAAAGTTGAAGATTTTTTAAAAGATTAAATTCAAATATATAAAAATAGAATAGGAGAGAACTGTCAGAATGTTGATGTGTGTAGAGTCTGTAGTGAACTGAACTGGAGGGGTGAAAATGTGGAGAAATGTGATAGAAAGATGGCCAAGCTGTATGTAAAAAACAGCTAGGAACACATTTTCTCAAAAAAAAAAAAAAAAATAGGTACGGATAGTTGGTGGAGAGCTGTGAGGACTCTAGTTCTTTTGGAAAATGTGTCTTCTGAAGAATTTTTTTTTTTTTTAACCTAATAGTGATGTAAGGACAGTCTCTGTCTCCTAGGGAAATGCATTGGCTGTGACCAAATTAGTTCTGAATTTGCTATTATTTAAATGCAGTTTCTTGTATCTATTAAAATGAAGTGACTGTCATATTAAAATTGAAAACGAGCAGTTGCACATGCAAATTATTTCTAAAGTTCAACTGCTGCTAAATGAGACATGGTGCTCCTAAACTTAGAAATGCTTAACATAAATTATGACCTAATTAACATTTGCATGGTAATCCGGACTTCCCACAGCTTATTCTGCTAATTAACACATGACAAATGAGCACACATTAATATTTTATTGTAACGTAACTTGTCCAAGAAAGCTTCTTAACTCCTTGGAAAACATTTTGGGTTTTGTGTGTGTATATGTAGGTTTTTGGAATTTTGGGGGGCCACTTTCTGCCTGAGAAGTATCCTATTGTGGTTTAGACATTAGATAATTTTAATGATAAAATTGTCTCATTCTGTAAACTTAATAAGATTCACAAAGATGCAAGCTCTAGTCTCTTTTTTCTTCATTTAAACTCTTTTACTTTCTGGGAAATGTCTGCATTTTTGAGAAAAAAAAATTGCCTTGATGTGTGTATCTTAGCTAATTACCATGTACACCATGGTGGGTGTTGAGTTGTCTCCCAGGGCTATAAGTTCATGAGTAAATCCAGACCCACTGACAACAGCAAAATCATGCATACGCCTTGGGTTTTTGTTCTTTGCAAGTGATTTCCTATTGATTATATATTTAGTTAGTTTGTGACATCTCTTATCCAAATTACAACAGCCCTCAATTTAGGGAGACCAGAATACTTCTACCTCTACCAGGTACAGAGAGCACCTATGAATATCCATTATAACTTTGATTTTTATTGGGATGCAGTTGTTCAGTTTTGATTTGTTTTCCTGGCATATTGTAGGGTTTTTTGGGTTATTTTACTTGGGACTTTCCAAGGATGATTGCAAAATGCATTTTTTCTTTTTTTTTCTGATTACATAAATCTGAGTCTGTGATTTTGGAGGTCTGGGAGAAGATTTTCTCAACTAGAATGAGAGCAACTTGGTGTGATGGGCAATGTATCAGGTGTTTTGCAAACACATTACAAGAGAATCTAATGAGCAATCGAGAGGGTCCTAAAAACTTGACTTCTGTGTTTACAGACACCATTGAGGTTATTGAGCAAACGTTTCTGCCTAATGCTTAAATCTTACTCACAGCCTCCCAAACCCATTACTGTCAACTGTCAATCCCCTTCTACCTAAAACTCACAAGGGAGCCAGTGAAGGTGCTGGAGTGTACAAATGTGAGTGGAGACATATATAAGTGTTCCATTTAATCTATTAGGAATTTGTATGTGTATGTATGTGTGTGTATCGATAGATAAATAGATAAAGATGTAGATACATATGTGTGTGTATGTATACATATGTACATATGTCTATATGTATATACCTCTTTCTCTCTCTATCTCTTTATTTGTATTAGCTCAAAACTGGAAACAACCCAAATGTCCATCAACACAT
>NW_007739830.1:0-970 GCF_000696425.1 Galeopterus variegatus
GGCTCCTAGGATCTTTCCCAATTACCTAGCTCGTGACCTGCATGGGGGGGGGGGTCTGTGACCCAGCAGGCATATGAGGATCTGTGACCCAGCCTGGCACATGAAGGGTCTGTTACCTGCCCTGGCACATGGGGAGTCTATGACCCAGCCGGCACAGAGGGGTCTGGTGACCCAGTCTGCATGTGAGAGGTCTGTGATCCCGTCTATACAATAGGTTTGAAGGGTCTGTGAGCCCTAGCCTGACACCATGAAATAGTAAAGCCACTGTTGTTTAAGCCACTAAGTTTGTGGTTCACAGCAATAAGAAATTAACATAGTACCTGAATTCTCACCCTTGCTCACTTTTTTTCCTTTCCCAGTCCCGCACCCCCCACTCCCTTACCAGTTTTTCCTGGAAGCTCTTCTTTAATAAATCACTTGCACATGAATCCTGGAGACAGGGTCTACTTCTGGGAACTCATGACAGCCACCTCCCTTCTCGAGTACAACTTCAGCCACTGCTCAAAAATAGCCTCATCTCATTTTCTCTTTCCATTTCTTTAATTTAATTTTTGTCCTCAAATGCTCTCTTCTTGAAAAGTGTAGGTTCAGAAGCACAGTTAGCTCAGGTCACTTCCTGCCTCATTTAGAATCTGCACAAAAGAAGGACATGATAATGGAAAACTCAGTCCGATTCCCCTCTCTCAGCAATTGGGCTTAATTGATAACCAGCCCATCCAGTCTGTCCCATGGGGCATGGGCAGAGCTGCATGTGGCAAAAATATGAGGTAGAGGAAGTGAACATCAGAATTGTGTCCAGGGAAATTTTCAGCTTGGGCTGTGTCTTGTATCTAAAATGGGACATCAAATCCATGATACTTGTGGCAAAAACCAGAATTCAAGAAAGTGAGAAAAGAAGGTGGCAGGAACCACTGAAGGTGAGCGTGAGGAACACCAGATCAAAACTGGCCCAGGGGGAAGGACTCATGAG
>NW_007739830.1:1283-11257 GCF_000696425.1 Galeopterus variegatus
TTGGTGGTGGCTTTACAGCAATGCAGGGGTCTCACATGGCAGAAAATGGAGGAGCAGAGAGAGACTCTCACATTCTCTCCTTTTAAAGCCCTCAGGACCACACCCCTGACCACCATTACTAATCCATTCACTACAGCACGGTCCTACAATCTAATCACCACTTCAAGGCTCCACCTTTCAATTACCATAATAGGATTTCACCCCCTCTTTACACTGTCACAGTGGGGACTAAGTTTGGGGGGGACATCAATCCACAGCAAGCCCATAACACTCATCATTAAGTATGGTGTTAGCTGTAATTTTTTTGTAGATATTCTTTAGCAATTTAAAGAAGTTCTCCTTTATTCCTAGTTTACTGAGAACAAATATGTATATATTGTTCAAAATAACAGAAATGGCATCATCAAATGCTCTTTTGGAAACAGAAATCTGATTTCATCACTCCCTTGTATAAAACTGTTCAGCATTTCCCATTTGATCCTGCCTGATCTGGCCTCTCTTAACTTTCTGGTCTCATCTTGTACCACTTTCCCCCTTCCTCTCTGCTCTGAGCATCCTGGCTTGCTTTTGATTCCTCTGAAAGGCGGCCTTCTGTTCCACCCAAACTTGATCACAGTCTCCCTGTTAAATACTTACATGTATACTGTTTATCATGGTCATAGTTATATGCTTTTATGATTTTTTTATTTAATGACTTCCTTCCCCTCTATACTATAAGCAACATGTGGCAGGGATCCTGTCTGTTTTGGTCATTATTATAACCTGGTAAATATATGATAAATAAATCTACAAAGTTAGGCAAATTATCATTGATCTATTTATTTTACCAAGTTCTCCACCTCTTGAATTCTTTCTTTCTTTCTTTTTTTTTTTTTTTTGGCAGTTGGCCAGTACAGGGATCCGAACCCTTGACATTATTGTTACAGCTAACCTGCTAGCCTCTCCACCTGTTGAATTCTTATTGTTCTTTGTTCTTTACCTGCTGAATTATGTTATGTGACTATCTTTTATGACATATTATACAAATGAAAGGTACCATAACCTGCTAGCCTCTCCACCTGTTGAATTCTTATTGTTCTTTGTTCTTTACCTGCTGAATTCTGTTATGTGACTATCTTTTATGACATATACAAATGAAAGGTACCGTATGACATATTATACAAATGAAAGGTACCAATATTGTTGCCTGACTATATCTTGTGTTCCAGCTTTCAGGTATCCCTCACCCTTATTCACTATGCTTCAGCTACTTTGGCATTTTAATATTTAATTTTTACTTTTATCTAATAAAAGCAAGACTTCATGCCTTTTTAAAAATCAAGTAGTTCTGCAAGTTTTCAAAACTTAAAACAGTTCTCAACTCACCCTACAGTCCTACTTCACTTTACCTGAGTAGGGAATTCTAGGTTAAAAATGTTTTTCTCTTTTGGGCCGAGCCCGTGGCGCACTCGGGAGAGTGCGGCACTTGGAGCGCAGCAGCGCTCCTGCCGCGGGTTCGGATCCTATATAGGGATGGCCGGTGCACCCGGGGCGCTCACTGGCTGAGCACGGTGCGGCCGGTCTCAAAAAGGACAAAAAAAAAAAATGTTTTTCTCTTAATATTTAAAGACATCTCTGCTTTTTTGCTTCTAGCACTATTGCTTATGACATATTGCTGATTCTTGAACTTTTCTGAAAATTTGATTGTTTTGTCTTCATTCCAGTAGGGAGGGTTCTCAGAAGACAAGGCAATAGCACAGCTTCTGAATCTCCCCAAACTCCCTCATGAAAAAGAGTATTATATAGCAAAGCCAAAAACAAAACTAAATAACAAGATATCCCCACAAACCTCAGAGTAGACCAGTTGAAGACAAACTACCAGCAGCCATAAGACTTACATGGTACATATGCAGATTTCTAAGAATGGCAGCCAAGGACCCACACCCTTGTATAATCCCTTGAGTATGTTCAGGACATGTGAATATGATGGAATACCACTTCTGTGATTACATTGCATTATATGGCAAAGGTGAAAGGATTTTGCAGGTGTAATTAAGGTACCTAATCAGTTGACTTTGTGTTTATATAAAAGAAGACTATCCAGAGTGGGCCTGTCCTACTCAGGTGAGTTTTTTTTTTTTTTTGTCTTTTTCGTGACCGGTAAGGGGATCGCCCGTACCATGCTCAGCCAGTGAGTGCACTGGCCAGTCCTATACAGGATCCGAACCCACGGCGGGAGCGTCGCTGCGCTCCCAGTGCCGCACTCTCCCGAGTGCGCCATGGGGCCGGCCCTCAGGTGAGTTTTTAAAAGAGGGCTTAAGCTTCTTCTGAGATCAAGGAGATGCTCTTCTGCCTGCTTTGAAGAAGCAAGCCACTATGAGTCCTACAACTATAAGGAAATGAATTCTGCCAAAGGCCATGTGAGCTTAGAAGAAGACCCTGAGCTGCAGATGAGACCCCAACCCAGATGACACATTGATTGCAGCCTTGTGAGACCCTGAGCAGAGAATACAGTTACACTGTGCCTGTACTTCTGATGTATAGAAACTGTGTGTAGAGAAAATGAAATAAATGGTCAGAGTCCCTCAGATATTCAGAATCTTGCCAAGCATGTGATATAAATATGCACATGCACCCAGGTGTTCCTTGGTCATTGTCTAATGTAATTGTGCATTGCACCCAGGTGTTCTTTGGTTGTCTGACTCCACCCAGGTGTCCTGGGCTATCAGACTTAAGTATAAAGGATGAGCGGCTCTGATCCTCAGTGCCCCCTCAACCCCAGGATGCCCCGAGGGGGGCCACGGGTAAGCCACTACTGCTGCTGGAAGCTGTTGCTGCCAGTGCCCCTGGAATGCTCCAGGAGGCCATCACTGCTGCTGCTGGAGGCTGCTATAAGCTGCTGCTGCTGAGGAAGCTGAGGACTGAGCTTGCTTTGGAATGAACCTGTCAACTCTGCCAACGGCTCCTAGGATCTTTCCCAATTACCTAGCTCGGGGCCTGCAGGGGGGGGGGGGTCTGTGACCCAGCAGGCATATGAGGATCTGTGACCCAGCCTGGCACATGAAGGGTCTGTTACCTGCCCTGGCACATGGGGAGTCTATGACCCAGCCGGCACAGAGGGGTCTGGTGACCCAGTCTGCATGTGAGAGGTCTGTGATCCCGTCTATACAATAGGTTTGAAGGGTCTGTGAGCCCTAGCCTGACACCATGAAATAGTAAAGCCACTGTTGTTTAAGCCACTAAGTTTGTGGTTCACAGCAATAAGAAATTAACATAGTACCTGAATTCTCACCCTTGCTCACTTTTTTTCCTTTCCCAGTCCCGCACCCCCCACTCCCTTACCAGTTTTTCCTGGAAGCTCTTCTTTAATAAATCACTTGCACATGAATCCTGGAGACAGGGTCTACTTCTGGGAACTCATGACAGCCACCTCCCTTCTCGAGTACAACTTCAGCCACTGCTCAAAAATAGCCTCATCTCATTTTCTCTTTCCATTTCTTTAATTTAATTTTTGTCCTCAAATGCTCTCTTCTTGAAAAGTGTAGGTTCAGAAGCACAGTTAGCTCAGGTCACTTCCTGCCTCATTTAGAATCTGCACAAAAGAAGGACATGATAATGGAAAACTCAGTCCGATTCCCCTCTCTCAGCAATTGGGCTTAATTGATAACCAGCCCATCCAGTCTGTCCCATGGGGCATGGGCAGAGCTGCATGTGGCAAAAATATGAGGTAGAGGAGGTGAACATCAGAATTGTGTCCAGGGAAATTTTCAGCTTGGGCTGTGTCTTGTATCTAAAATGGGACATCAAATCCATGATACTTGTGGCAAAAACCAGAATTCAAGAAAGTGAGAAAAGAAGGTGGCAGGAACCACTGAAGGTGAGCGTGAGGAACACCAGATCAAAACTGGCCCAGGGGGAAGGACTCATGAGCAGGTTATATTTGTGGTAGAGGCCGATGCTGGTTTTCACCCACACCTGGTACATCTGTGTGATGTACAGGAGCCAGAATGGGGTAAAAAGTAAGACCACAGTTGACCTGACTTTTGTTTTTTGATTTTCTAGTCCAATTTCCCACTCAGCATAGAAATCCCCTCAACAGCGTCCCTCATTGATCTTCAGACAATTCTAATTCAGTACTTAATGGGATGAATTCATTTTTGGACCACTCTAATTAACAGAAACTTCTTTTCCATAGTGAGCTAAGGCCTGGGCCTCCGCCATTTCGTCTTTGTTCCAGTGTCTGAAATGGCTGCAGAGGAGTCTGCTCCTTCTTCCATGTGCCCAGGGTCAGTCACTGCTTGCTCATGTCCCATCCATTGCAGGCTCAGCCCTGCCCATTTCTGAAAGTGATGAAAACCCAGTCTGGCAAGAAGTGAGACGCTCTCCCCACTTGCAGAGATAATTGATATACCAAAGATGAATGAACTGTGGAAATAATTAATATATCAAGGTGAAGAGGGCCCTGGATGTCTGTGTGAGTGCAGAACAGCAGCCTGCCTGTATTCTTCACCCCCAGCACACACACACACACACACACACACACACACACACTCACACACTCACTCACACACAGAGACACACTCAAACACACTCACTCACACACACAAGCGCGTGCGCACACACTCTCACTCACTGCTTCCAGGGGCAGCCAGTCTGTCTGATGAGTCTACCAGGGCTCTCTGCCCCTATATACCTTCCCACCAGGAACAAAGCTTGGCTCTGAAATCCAGCATGGCAGACTATAATCTGGATTCTCTTCACTGAGGTGGTGGTTTTTGTTGTTGTTTTCTTTTTTCTCTCTCTTTTTTTTTTTTTTCTTTTTTTGGTGGCTGGCTATTATGGGGATCCAAACCCTCAACCTTGGTGTTACCACCACCACACTCTCTCACATAAGCTAACCAGCCAGCCCCCTTCACTGAGTTTATCCCACCCTTTACCCACCAGGACTTTTGGTATTCCTGGCAATGACTCTACTCTGACAGTCCTCAGTGACTTATGATCCTGGAAACCCACCTGATGCTGAGAATCACCACCATCCAGACATCCTGCACACAATGCCGGGCCCATTGTTCTCAGTATCAAGTTTCCCCTCCTGAGAGTACTGCTGACCTGTATTCACCTGGAATTTGCCACATCCTCAAGGACTTGCTGTTTGTCTGCACACCTTTTCTTCAGGGAAGTTACTGGTAGTTGCTGTCTTTTCTACAGCACTGCCTCTCTCCGGCCCTGGTTCATGGAGCCTGCTTGTTGGAATGTCCCAGCAATGCCATGCAGCTCAGATTGTGAGTTATGGCATAAGAGTGAGAGAATATCAGAACTTTAAAGAACCTTAAAGATCATCTTACTGAGTGGGTTTTCAACTTTTTCACACATCTCAAGGAAAACCACAAATAATAGCAGGTGATATCTTCTTTTTACAGATAAGAAAACAAACCCAGAGGCTAAGGCTAAGTGACTTGCCAAAGGTCTTACAGCAAGTTATGATTTAAAACTAATTACATGACATATAGTATAGCATTTTGTGTATTATTAATAGTCACTTTCATTTGGATCTTTTTTTTCTATTAATTTAGGCTAATATATAAAGAAAACAATGCAAACATATACAGAAAATAAGCTATCTTAGCAATTTGGTTCTAAACCAGAGTTATAAACTGTATTTTTCTTAACCAGTCTTTTCAAAGAACAAAATCACATTGTACTACATTTTCCTCTGTTGACCTAAGGAGAACAGACTATATTTTAATAAAAGCTAGCAAAGCCAAAATGACCAGAAATGATTGAGAGCAAGATAGAACAAAAAATAGAGGGTCAAGTAGAATACTTAAAGAAAGGTAACAGGGGATCTAGGTTTAACAAAAAGAAGGTCTTAAGGAAAGATGCAAGGTGCTGTATTAGTCAGCTCAGGCTGCCATGACAAAATACCACAGACTGGGTGACTTAAACAACAGAAACTTATTTTTTCAGTCCTGGAGGCAGGAAATCCCAGAGCAAGGTACCTACAGGGTTGGTGTCTGGTGAGGGCTCTCTTTCTGGCTTGCAGATCACGGCCTTGCTGTGTCCTCACAGGGCCTTTCCTCTGTGCTCACGTGGATGGAGAGATTTCTAATGTCTCCTCCTCTTCTTATAAAGACACCAGTCCTATCAGATTAGGGTCCCACTCTTGAACCTTTTTTAACCTTAATTATCTCCTTAAAGGGCTTGTCTCCAAATTCAGTCACACTGGGGATTAGGGCCTCAACATATAATGGGACGGGGAGCAGGGCAGAATTTGGTCTATAACAGGCACTCGCTCAGCTTTTTAAAATATTATGTACTATCCTCACTTCTTTTCTTGAAAATTGTTTTGTGTGTTCCCAGGAGAGAGATAAAAAAGAATTAGTGTTTGTCAGGGTACCAGCTGTGCCACTGTGATACAAAGTGTGTTGTCTGAGTGATAGGCTTATCAGGCTCCAGAGAGCATGCAGCACCCAAATGCACCTCCTGTTCCATATAAAACACAATCCAGAGGGTTTGGCCACTCCTCATCTGTGACAGGTCTCTCTGTGTTGACCAAATCAATGATTAACTCCCAACCTTACTCATAATTTTGTTCAGGCCTTGCTGCCACTGGATAGATTGGTTTTATTCTCTTTTTTGGCAATACTGTAAGTTTTCTACATACAGTTACATTGACAGCATGTATTTCAAAACTAGATCAATGGATAGTTGATACCTGATACAAAACAACAACAAAAATATTATAAGGGCCATATGCAATGCTGTATTAAATTTCTCTTTTGGACACTAAAGTAAACAGCAATAATTATGTTAGTTAATTTTGTTAAGCTCTTTATGCAAAGTATTTTCCTTCTTTTTCATTAAAAATCTTAGTTGTGAAGGGTGGCAGAATATGCCCAAACTATGCCACTTTTGCATAAGGATTATTTTTAGCTCAAGCACTTGAAAAACAGCAGGTACAAAAAAGACACTCTGACCTCCCCTGTTTTCCCTGTATCAAATGAAGAGAAACATTCTTATCACCAGAGACAGGGAGCTGAGGCTCAAAAATATCTGTACAAACAGACGTTGTTAAACAACTCTTATGTTCCTTCACCTCCCCATGCATTTTAGTGACTTTTCCACAACTGCCGCTCTTTGTTCAACCCACTATAGGAGCACTTGGGTTTTGCCACTTCTTTTGGTTCTTATTTTCTTGTCGGGAATTCCATGTATATGTCAAACAAAATCTGTATGCATTTCTCCTGTTTATTTTTCTTATGTCAACTTAATTCTCAGGCCCGCCCTAAGACCCTAAGAGGGTAGAAGTAAAGTCCTACCTCCCCTCCACTTGCAAAAGTAATACATGATGTTGTTTTAAAAAAATTCCAACAACCCAGGAATATAAAGTAAAAAATTAAAATCTTTCCTACGTGCCCTACCCTTACCTACCTCACTCCCACGCACTATGGATAATCACTGTTAACAGTCCGATGTGTTTTCTTCTATATCTCTTACTAAGCGCACGCACACACACGCACACACACGCACACACACACACAATGTGCTCCCTTTTAAACAAAAATTGACAACACTCTGTGTGTATGTGTGTTTTGCTCCTCATACCTTTCGTGAACAAAAGAGGGAGATAGATGAAGTGATAATTGCAGAGTGTTGATAATTATTGAAGCTGAATAACAGATACATGGAAGTCCATTGTTCTCTTTATTTCTGGGTTAAAAATAAAAGAGGGAGATAGATGAAGTGATAATTGCAGAGTGTTGATAATTATTGAAGCTGAATAACGGATACATGGAAGTCCATTGTTCTCTTTATTTCTGGGTTAAAAATTATCATAAACATCCTTCAATGTGAGTACAAAAAGGTCTATCTGATTTTTTCATGATCATACAGCACCACATAATATGAATGTATTATACTTTTCTATTCCCATAAGAATGAGTGCTTAGTCCACCCCTCTTTTTTTTGCTCTTGCAAATTATGAAAAGGGTAGGAAGTTGGTGTCAGGAAGGAGCATTCATTTATTCATTATTCTCAATTCATGTATTTATTTACTCATTAATTAATTTAAAAATAGTTATTGAGGGCTTACAGTGTGTTAGGCTACTCTGAGATTTTCATTCATATTTTTCTATGTATACATAAAAATATTCTAGTCTTTACTCAGTATAGTGAGAACTATATTAATATTTACTTTATATTTTGGTGCAATAGTAAGATAGATGTATCAGTTCTATTATCAATTTATTTCAATGTGTGAGTTGAACATTTAATTATTTTTAATAGAAATAATGTTTCACTATATAGCACCATTTACAATAATGGGATGATTGAGTTTTCCATACGTTATGTGGTATTAGGCCTGGTATCCCTCCTTCCTGCCACCAACTCCCTACCCTAAACCAGGAGTTACTTCATCACTAGGGTCTATTCTAATTTAGGAAGAAGTCATTGAAAAGATTCTAATCCAAGAATACTGAACTTGCTATCATCACATCTACTATTTTACACCTCTGAGACTTTATCTAAGTTTCGGTGACCTGCATTCTTCTACTGTGTTCCATGTTCCTGATTTAATTGGTTACCTTTCCAGGCTGGCAATCTTTCTAGGATTGGAGACCTGAATTCTTCTCAGTTGTTGATTCCAGTGGTTGGTCCCTCTGACTGCCTACCTGCTTGAATCTGGTTCCCATTGCCTGCATAATTCACCTTTATTTCACAAGCCTTTTAAAGCACTGGCTACCCTGCTTTAGGACTACCCTGAGATCAATCCCACTGGATTTCCTAGATCTGTTAAATCTCCTAAAAACTTTGTTCTGCACACTGGTCTGGACTTGTTCCCACCCACCCGGTGATGCTGTTTCATGTTATTGGAGGGCCTGTACTATCTTGCAAGTCTAGTTCCAGGTCTGTATATGCTCCCATCTATTTGTGGTCTGGGGCCATAATAAAACTCTACAAATGTTCAAAAGACTATTCTCTACATACCTCAAAAAATTTTACACATGTTTTTAGAAATGGAAAGAAAGTGTAAAGGAAGAGTTGTTTTGAACCAAGAGAAGCCAGTAAGAATCAAATTACAATAGTTCAGGGGAGGTTGGGAAAGACCTGATCTATAAGCAGAGATAACGGCCAGTGATCTCATGAAGATGGTTAAAGATAAGTTTTCCAGAATAATTGCAATTGCATAGAGATTAAGGGATTATGTTCTTAATAAATAATAAATTCTACAAAGTAGAAATCCTTGACCAAAATAAAATTTAAAAGAGAAGTTATCAACAAAAAGATAGCTTTAAAAAAGTAGTTGCCTGGAAATATTAAATGATACCTCTAAATAACTCTTGGATAAAAGATAAATTAAAACTTAAATTACAGATTATTTAGAATAGCAACAATGTTACTCTACTTATCAAAACTTTGGGGATATGTAAAGCCATATTCAGAGAAGAATTCAAAGCTATAAATATTGATATTAATAAATAAGAAAAGTTGATCAATTATACATTTATTTCAAGAAAAAAACAAAAAAAATCAAATGAACGTTGGATAAAGGAAAGTTCTAAGTGTTACACTAAAATCGGAAACTATACAGGAAAATATTGACAGTTTGACTATAAAACTTATTTTAGAGCAAAATATGCCATAAATAAAAACAAAATACAAATAACAAACTGGGAAAAAACATATGGCAACATATGGCAAAACTGTTATAATAAATTCAGTATGTACAAATATCTTTCAAATCAATAAAAATTAACACTTCAATAGAAAAATGAATGGGGATTAAACAAAATTCACGGGAACAGAAACCAATAAGCTATTACACAGGTGAAAAGATGCTTCACTAACAACCAAAGAAATAAAAATAACATATTTTTGTACCTATGAAGCCAAGAAAGATTTAAAGGAGACATTTTGCCCAGAGCTGGCATGAGAATGGGAAATTGGCACTCTCTTCTGCTGTTGATAGGAGTGTAAACTGGTGCAAATTTTAG
>NW_007739830.1:11561-15102 GCF_000696425.1 Galeopterus variegatus
AGAATGGGAAATTGGCACTCTCTTCTGCTGTTGATAGGAGTGTAAACTGGTGCAAATTTTAGTTTGGAAGGTTGATTTTGACAATATGTTTTAAAACTTAAAACATGCGTATCAACTCGTTCAAGATGGTGGCCTAAACAAATGTGTTTATCTCTCATACCGTCCAAAATCTCATTGAAGTGTAGAAAATACATAAAAGGGAAACCATAACTAAGAAACTTGCAGCCCAAAATAGAGGCCCCATGCACAGCTGAGCACCACTCCCCGCAAGGGTTTCTAGGAGGACACCAGGTTCATAGTAAGTTAAAGCTGGAGTGAATCACAAAACAAGATAATTGTACCGTTTGTTTACAGAATACCTGNAGTTAAAGCTGGAGTGAATCACAAAACAAGATAATTGTACCGTTTGTTTACAGAATACCTGGTTGAAGTATTTGCATATCAGTTAGGTATGATGAGAACGAATTTCTAAATAAATTGAAAGACCAACAGGGAGAGCACTAAAGTCCAAGAGGGAAGAGAAACAAAGCCCAGAAAGGCTTTGGAACTCCACAACAGACACAAAATGAAAAAGGAAGTCGAACAGCATGCGGGGTGAAACACACTGTACACGCTGTCTCCACGCTAAGTCTGTCTCACCGCAGCAGCTGAGAGGCCTGAGCTTTCTCCACCCGTGCAATCTGCACTCGCTCTGTCTGTGAGCACATCCCTGCCCCTCTCCTATACATCACTGTCTCCTCTCCTCGTCATGAGAAAAGCTATCACGGGACAGACTTTCTGAGTTGTGGAGGTACGCCAGGCCAGCATGCATGCTGCACAGTCTAGTCTGTCATCGAAATATATGCATGAACAGCTCAGAGTCCCCAGATGTTCAAAACAAAACAAAAGGACAGCATGAAGAAAAGCTTTAAGATAAACAAAAACAACTCCCTCTAGAAGAAAAAGATATTTCAGGAAGAGAAGAGACCTAAAAACTTCTAATTACAGTCTTCAGAGAGATTTGAAAACACAAAAAAAGCCGGCAAAAGATACAAGCTGCTATTAACAAAAAATGGCAGCTGAGAAAGAAAAGAGTTCCTGGAAATTAAAAAATGTTTATCACATAAAACTTATCTGAGAATTGTAAGAATGATGTGACATTAGAGAAATCTCTTCGCAGTATACGCCACTAACAGATAAAAGGAAAGAAACATGTTTATCTCAATAGGTTGAAAATATTTATAAAAAATTCAAAACTCATTTCCTAAGGAAAAATCTATTGAATTAATACAAATAGATAAAGTCTGAGCTTTGACATGAGAAAATGTCCAAGATACATTGTCAAGTATGGTTACAAAACTGAATATAAAGAATGATCATGTAGATCAGGTTTTCTCAACCTCAGCTCCATTGACATGTTGGGCCACATAACTCTTCACTGTAGGTGCTATCCTGTGCCCTGTAGGATGTTTAGCATTATCCCTGGCCCCACACATTAGATGCCATTATCACCCTCAGTAGCACTCCCTCCCCCCTGGGTTGTGACAACGAAAATTGTCTCCAGACATTGCCACATGTCCCCTAGAGGCAAAATTGCTCTGGGTTGAAAACCACAGTACAGATGTAGAGATTAGTATGGCTTTATATTATGGGTCTTACCAATAATCTTTCCTGTGCTGTAGTATTACAGAGTTTGACCTCATATATTATTTGAATATATATATATATGTACATATTCACACACACAAACAGAAAACTGCTGCCTAAGTTTTTTAGACAGAATTTAAAACTTGAGATATAATTCACATCACTGTCATTTTTAACAGGTTTATAGACAGGAAAGTCAGGGAATGATGTCATTACAAAGGACCTGAATTTCATCAAATCCTTGTCTTCAAAGCATCTTGTGGAAGGTTCAGAGAGTTCTAGGTTGGATGACAGTTACATGGAGCTATTCAGATGCTGAATAATTACGACCCCAAATTAATTCTTCGTATTTTCTTCTCTTTTGGTTTTCCTTCCTTAAAGCATTATACGAACACACACACACACACACACACACACACACACACACGTCTTTGTCCGTTTTCTGTTGCCATAACAGAATACCACAGACTGGGTAATTTATAAAGAAAATCAGTCTATTTGGCTTATGATTTTGGATGCTTGGAAGTTCAAGAGCACGCTGCCAGCATCTCCTTGACTTCTGGTGAGGGTCTTCATGCCATGTCATTACATGGCTGAGGATATCACATGATGAGCGGGCAAGAGCACCTTGCTCAGGTCTCTCCTCCTCTTCTTATAAAGTCACCCCAGTCCATTCGTGGAGGCCGCACCCTGATGACCTTATCTAATCCTAATTACCTCCCGAAGGCCCCACTTCCAAATACCATCAACATATATGGGATTAAGTTTCCGACACATGAAATTTGAGGGACACATCACTATATATGAGTATGTATGTGTATGTGTATTTAAATATATTTACACACACATACACAAACACATATATATTGCATAGCCGTCATCATCAACGTCATGAAATAAAATCCTGAGGAGACAGGATGAAGCATATGCATTTAATAAGAACTGGGTGTAAGTAAAATCAGAATGTGTTATTCTGAGTTTATGGGTAAGAATTTAAACTCTGAGAAAAACTTGAGCTGGGGCAAATGGAATTGCTTTTCAGCAAAGGAACAAAAATAATTCCTGAGAAAACATGCCAATGGCATTTTGTGAGTTACTTGTTTTGTGAAGGGTTTTAGTGTGAGATCTACCTCTGACTTTCACCTTTGACTTGAAGAATTTGGACCACTGTAGAGCTAGATAATGCTTGCTGAAGAGCCAACCAGAGGATACGTCACTGAGTGCATTTGTTACCTTCTCCTTAGACTTCCATTTATTTCTCAAGTCTCTTGCTTCTTCGGTGTAAGGTCTGATGCATTTTTCAGTAATGTATGAGTTGGACTAGGGATTGGAGAATCAATCAATAAATCAAAGTATTTGAGTGCAATGTATATGCTCAGCACTCTGTAGAACAAAAAATGTGTTCATCTGGAAGCACCAGTGCAAGTAAGCCTCTTTCCAAACAGGTGAGAAACAACTTCATGGAAATAGAAATATCGTGCTAAAACTGTAGTTGATCTTTTGCATTATTTTATCATGGTTTTGTAGGTAAAATGATAACATGTCTCTATGACTGGAAATTTAACCTTTCTTAGATACAGTTTAATATACCATAGATTTTACCCTTTTAAATTATACATTTCAGTGGCTTTTAGTATATTCAGTATGTTGTGTAACTAGCAACACTACCTAATTCCAGAACATTTTTCATCACCTTAAAAAGAAACCTATACCCATTAGCAGTCACTCCCCATCCTTTCCTCCCCCCCGTCTCTGGCAACCGCTAATCTACCACCTGTCTCTATGGATTTACCTATTCTGGACACTTCATATAAATGGAATCAGGCAAAATATGGCCTTTTGTGATTGGCTTCTTTGACTTATAATGTTTTCCAGGTTCATCCATATTGTAGCATGTTTCAGAACTTAATTCCTT
>NW_007739830.1:15674-17297 GCF_000696425.1 Galeopterus variegatus
TTGACTTATAATGTTTTCCAGGTTCATCCATATTGTAGCATGTTTCAGAACTTAATTCCTTTTTATACCTGAATAATATTATATTGTATGGCTATACATACAGAAACATATCGTTTATCCATTTATCAATTGATGGATATTTGGATTGTTTCCACTCTTTAGCTACTATGAATAATACTGCTGTAAACATTCGTGTAAAGTTTTTGTGTGGATGTATGTTTCCAATTCTCTGGGATATATACTGGATACATATTGCAGAGTCACGTGATAAATCTGTTTCACTTTTTGAGAAACTGCCAGACTCTTTCCACAGTACCTGCATCATTTGACATTCCAATCAAGGTATGAGGGTTCCAGTTTCTTCACATTCTCATCAATACTTGTTGCTTCCATATTTTTTTATTAAGAAATTTAACTTTATACCTGCTGTACATAAGTTTAAGTTCAGATATGAACCTGTGATCATGCAAATGTTCTGCAGGCACAAACTATATTGCTTATTGTTTGAACCTTGCAAGCTCTGTGACTTGAGGGAAGTTGTTAAACTCTCTGAAACTCAATTTGACTTCTGTAATATGATGATAATAACTCCTATTTCCAGGATTGAAGCCAGGATTTTGGGTACTGAATCTTGTGTGATTTTCAGGACTCATGTTTAAGGAAAAGAATAAAAAATTATGAATGCAAAATTTAGGTACGGACACTGTCTTATTAGTCAGCTTTGGCTGCTATAACAAAATAACCTTAGAATGAGTGGCCCAAACAATAGATTTATTTCTCACAGTTCTGGATACTGAAAGTATAAGATCAGGGTGCCAGCATGGTCACGTTCTGGTAAGGGCCCTCTTTCTGGCTTGCAGATGGCTGTTCTCTCTGTGTCCTCACATGTTCACATGACAGAGAGAGAGAGAGAGAGAGAGAGAGAGAGAGAGCATACTTTGGTATCTCTTCCTTTTCCTATAAGGGGGGAGGGGGAGGGAAATCAGGACACTAATTCCACCATGGAGACCCCACCCTCTTGACCTCATCTAAACCCAATTACCTTCCAAAGGCCCCACCACCAAATCACCAAATACCATCATATTGGAAGTTAGGGCTTTTAACATGTGAATTTGAGGGGGACACAAAAAATCAGTCCATAACCAATAAGAAAAGATAACACAGCAAAGCACAGATTTAAACAAGTTGATAAATACCACAATACCACAAAATCCAGGAAAATAACATATTTTATTAACTTCCTGATAGACCTCTAATATGTTTTTCTTCCATGTTTAGGCTACATTCTCTCTGAATGCCTCTTTGTGAGACATAAATGTTGTTCTACCATTTTCTTTAGAGAGACTAGAAAAATAATTTAGTCTTCCAGCTTTAGTAATTGAATTTTTAAAATCACGTATAGTTGAGATGTAAGAAAAAAAGTGAATTCCTACAGATATTTTTGCTGTTTGAAGCTCTATTACAGATTTGTGTCCTACAAACACAGGAATTCTGATAAATCTTGGTGCTGATTGTGATAAAACACATTTAAATCATGATACAACTTCTCAATATGTGTACTATAAACAGAAGTGACCATGAAACACAAAAACTTCTCATAAACTCAAAATAAATTCAAGATCC
>NW_007739830.1:18212-19576 GCF_000696425.1 Galeopterus variegatus
TATGTGTACTATAAACAGAAGTGACCATGAAACACAAAAACTTCTTATAAACTCAAAATAAATTCAAGATCCCCCACAGCCACATCCTGTAATTGCCCATAGACATTTCAATACCATCCTACATGCAGGGAAGTTAAAGGGGTGAAATAAAGTTGACTCAATGGTGTTAACCAATTGCGTTTAAAATATCTGACTTTTGAAATTTTTAACCAAAACGTATGGCCATGGGAGCACAGCGCTGTGGCCCTTTGCAGGATCTTGGGAGGGGTCATGCAAGTGAGGACCCAGAAACTTAACCTTCATAATCCTGCCGCTGCCTATTTCATAGAGTGCTTGTGAGGAATAATGAAATAATATGTTGACTACTGAGTTCTGTTTTGCAGTATTTTGTAGTGATCCAATCACATCAGAATACCCCTTTATATCATTTTAGAAATTATTGCATCTCAGTGGGTATATGTTTCCTAATGAAAAAATATAACACCCATATGGTAGTTATCTTGCCTTTTATTCCTGCATACAATATATAAGACCATGATCACTTCTTTTTTTGTTTTGCTTGAGATTTTTAAAAATTTTATTTCTTTATTATTTAAATTTATTTTTTCTTTGTGTAGTTTCAAAAGTTCCTCTTCTCATTAATTTATTCCATGTGGTTAGAAAAAATATTTGATATAATTTTGATTTTTCTGAACTTGTTCAGACTTATTTTGTGCCTAATATATGGTCAATTCTAGAGAATGTTCCATGTATTGATGGAATTCTGTATCGGAATTCAAATGTATTGAACTATCCACTGTTTTTCAAGAAAAGAGTCACCTGAATGGATCTGTTTTTTCATATGTTCTCAGGTGAGAGAGTTTTGCATTTCTAAAGAGAAGAGAGGATGGATTGAGATTTTGATTGAGCTGTTCAATAGAACAATAGAATCTTTCACATTGACAGACTGATCTTGATTCTGCATTCATTGGCACAAGCATAGGGTGGGGGTAAGGGGGTGGCCAGCACTGCTCTTAAGAAAGCTGGGAGGTATAGATTTTTTCTTTCTAGTTCAGATGGCTGCTTTCCTCAGCCCTGTGTCTGGATTGCACTCTACTGTACTGTGTGCACAGCTGCCCTCTACTGGATAGAATGATAATTTGCCCAAGTTCATTGGAACTGGAATTAATTTATTCAAGCATTCATTTAGCTTTCGACAAATACTTATGGCTCTCTCGAGCACTGTATTGATGTTCAGGGATACAGAGATGGGGAAAACATACTGCCTGCTCTCAAATGGCTCACAGAAAATTGGAGGAGACTAATGAAGAAAATCAGGGATTGCAATAGAGAGTGTTAAGTGCTATAATAGTGGTAGGCATGGA
>NW_007739830.1:20850-25290 GCF_000696425.1 Galeopterus variegatus
GGGGGCTTAGTAAGTACCAAGAGGCCAGTTTTGCTTTTCAACAGCCATGTGGAGAATGAAGAGTGATCAGTGCGCTGGTGCACTGCTCTTTTCTGCAGCTGATGCATCTGTTATTGCCACTGCCACTACTGTCAATCCATTTTACCACTAATACAGTAGTTCTGCATTACGTACCTCTGCACCCTTGCCTATGTTTGTGACAGGTCCACTGATCATCCAGCTTCCTGCAGAAGCCATAGAGATTCTTCAAGGCTTGTGTTCCAAATTCATGCTCCTGAGGTTACAGCACTGTGGATTACCCACATTGGAGTGGATGGTTCAGGAAGAGCTTCCAGATTCAGCCTGGGCTAAGTACTAATTCTGACGATCATCACCACACTCTCCCTTCCTTCATAGTGTGCTCACTCTTCAGGGTCCTTTGGTGAGATAACCTGCCAGCATATCCCAGCGGGCACCATCTTAGTTCATCAGAGAGGTTTTAATTATGTGACTGTAATGTAGGTCAAGTTCTCCCTCTCTTTGCTCTCAGGAAGTTCATTGCTTCTGGACCAAACTTGTATATTTTCTCCCCAATGTTAAGATTTTTATACCAAGAGGATATTGGGACATGCAACCATTTTNTTGCATTTCAATTATATGAATACTCAAGTGACTCTTTCTATATTACTTACCATATAGAGAAGATACTGGAAACTTTTAAAGGGTGGCTTTCTCGGCAGACAGTTAATAATTAAGCACTCAACCAAAGATATCATTTTTTGGATTTCGGTCAATAGCATCGCTGAGGAGCACTTTTTATGTGCCCAGAACCACTTTGGAACTACAGTAATTAGCTCAAAAAATGTTGAAGACCAGAATGAAGGTTATAACATTTCCAGGAGCTTAAAACTTTGACAAATAAACTACCTGTACTTCTGGAAGCTGGTAAGAAAATTACCTATTCTTTTCAAACTTTCACTTTATGTGGTATAGTGGAAAGCAAGTGGATTTTAGAGCCAATGCCCTTAGGTTTGCATTAATTAGCACACTACCACTTACTATTTGTATATGCTTGAGAAGTGGTTTTTATCTGTGCCTCACGTTCTCCAACTGGAAAATAAGATTAATGCCACTTTTCAGACGTGCTGTGAGGATTAAATGAGATAATATGAGTAAAGGACACACTATCTGATAACAAGGTATTATAAAAGTTAGTTTTATCTTCTCGTGGAAGGAGCGAGGGAGGGAGAGAAAGGAACATGATTTAACTATAAATATTTAATAAAGTAATAGCTGTGTGACTTTGGGCAAGTTACTCAACATTTCTGGACCTCAATTGCCAGAATCTCTAATGTCCTCATCAAATCTAAACACGAGACTTTTAAAGTCTGCATTATAGATTGCACTTACAGTTCACCATTACCTTACTACAATCCTGCTGTTATTGCTAACCCTAAAAACTTTTGATAAAAAATTCACTCGCAGTGGTGACATCTAGAGGCTAGTCATACCCAGCGGAAGGAATTAGAGTTAACTTTGGAAATTATTTTTTAAAGTGCCATATTTAAGGTTAGAACAGAATGTTAGAATAGAATAATATTCCCACCTTAAGATTAAAGGTATGGAATAAAGAAAAATTGCCGTCCCAATAGAATGGGAAGAAGAATGAGTTAACAACGGTAAACTTCTGGCCAGAGCAGTTGTCAACTAATTAGCAAACCAACTCCTACAGCCTTAGCTAGGACTGCCAGTGCCATGCTGAAAAGCAGCAGTGAGAGGATACATCCTTGCCCTTTTCCTGATTTTAGTGGGAAAGCTTTGAGTTTCTCGCTATTAAGTAAAATGTTAGCTGTAGGTTTTTTGTAGATGTTCAAAAATGAAACTCAAAAACAGAGTAAAGCTGAGAAAGTGTTCTAGGTTCAAAAAAACTAAAGAGGGCCAGCCCGGTGGCACACTCGGTAGAGTGCGGCGCTTGGGAGTGTGGTGGCGCTCCCGCCGAGGGNCGAGGGTTCAGATCCCATATAGAGACCGGTCCGCTCACTGGTTGAGCACGGTGCGGGCGCAGCACCGAGGGTTGCAATCCCATTACCGGTCACGAAAAAAGACAAAAAGGAAAAATAAATAAATAAAGTAAATAAATAAACTAAAGAGACATGATGACCAAATGTAATGGGTGGTTATGGATTGGCTCCTACGTTAGGAAAAAAAACCTGTTTAAGCATTATTGAAACAATTGGTGAACTTTGAATATGGACTATACTATAAGATTATAGTTATGTACGATGGTTATATAAGAGAAAGTTCTTGCTTGCAGGAGATAGAAGCTGAAGGGATAAAGAGTCATGCTGTATGTAGCTTACTCTCATGTTTCAGTAATAGTAATTATAACACATATAACGTATGCCAAAAGAAAGAATAATGTGTACGTAGATCAATATACTGACTAAGCAAATGTGTCAAAGTGTTAATAATTGGTAAGTCCAGATGAAAGTACATGGACGTTTATGTTACTCTTGAGACTTTCTGAATTTTGAAAAATGTTTTCCAAAATAGAAAGTTCAAAAAAACTGAATTGGGGGCATGCAGGACAAACTTGAAAAGATCTCACAGATTGCAGAAAAAAGAACAAAGACAGGAAAAATAATAAACAGGAAGCTAACAGAAATAAAGAACAATGAACAAAAATGCATTTGCATATCTGTTTTACTGAAGAAGCAAGAACAAACAGCAGTATGCTATAATGAATACTGTTATAGAATAAATCCCATTACCGGTCACGAAAAAAGACAAAAAGGAAAAATAAATAAATAAAGTAAATAAATAAACTAAAGAGACATGATGACCAAATGTAATGGGTGGTTATGGATTGGCTCCTACGTTAGGAAAAAAAACCTGTTTAAGCATTATTGAAACAATTGGTGAACTTTGAATATGGACTATACTATAAGATTATAGTTATGTACGATGGTTATATAAGAGAAAGTTCTTGCTTGCAGGAGATAGAAGCTGAAGGGATAAAGAGTCATGCTGTATGTAGCTTACTCTCATGTTTCAGTAATAGTAATTATAACACATATAACGTATGCCAAAAGAAAGAATAATGTGTACGTAGATCAATATACTGACTAAGCAAATGTGTCAAAGTGTTAATAATTGGTAAGTCCAGATGAAAGTACATGGACGTTTATGTTACTCTTGAGACTTTCTGAATTTTGAAAAATGTTTTCCAAAATAGAAAGTTCAAAAAAACTGAATTGGGGGCATGCAGGACAAACTTGAAAAGATCTCACAGATTGCAGAAAAAAGAACAAAGACAGGAAAAATAATAAACAGGAAGCTAACAGAAATAAAGAACAATGAACAAAAATGCATTTGCATATCTGTTTTACTGAAGAAGCAAGAACAAACAGCAGTATGCTATAATGAATACTGTTATAGAATAAAACTTTACTGACTGCAGGGAAGTTCTTAGTCTGCAGGCAAAACAGTCTATTACCAGGCAAAATTGATTTAAAAAAAGAGACCAATATTCAAACATTTTGAAAGATGTAAAAATATAGAGTTAATTGTGAATAACAGTTTTAACTAAAACTAAAAATAGAAGAAAGTAATAACTATTGAAAAAAGAGAAAAATAATAAATAATATAAAGTTTGGATCTAAAATATCAGATGGTATCAACAACTGGGGTGAAAATTATACTAATTTCCTTAATTAGTGAATCAGGGAATCAATAGATACTGTTTTCATTTGTGTTGATAATCAGAATACAGGTTTTAGTATTATTTCATTAACAAAAGTATAATTGCCAAAACAATAGAGGAAAACAAAAGAAAATATAGCCCATGTATCAAAAGATATAAAACAAAAGAAACAGCAAAGATGCATGAAAAATAGCATAAAACATGATGACTAATGTTAATTATACCTATAAAAGTTTGCACTCCTTTCAAAAGAAGAGTAAAAGAGAAGTAAAATCTAATTATACACTATTTATCAGAAAAATATGCTGTATTAGTCCATTTCTGTTGCTTATAACAAAATACCTGGATATGCATGATTTGTAAGAAAACAAATTTTATTACTTACAGTTTCAGAAGCTGGGAAGTCCAAAGTCCAAGGAACACATCTGGTGTGGATTTCCTTTGGTGGTGGCTTCACAGCAATGCAGAGGCTTCACATGGCAGAAACTGCCAGAGCAGAGAGAGAGAGATAGAGACTCTCACGTGCTCTCCTTTCAAAGCCCTCAGAACCACGCCCATGACCACCATTAAACCATCAATTTAATCACCTCTTCAAGGCCCCACCTTTCTTTTTTATTTTTATTTTTTATTGGTATATTCATTGTTACAAGTCATAGTTATTCTTTATACCTCTTATCCAGTCTCCCTCCTCCTTCCACCCCTCCCCCTCTAATAACCATAGATTTGTTCTCTCCATCTGATAGATTAACTGTTCCTCT
>NW_007739830.1:26141-27772 GCF_000696425.1 Galeopterus variegatus
GGTTTGTTGCCTAGATGATCTGTCCAGTACTGAGACAGGTGTGATCAAGTCCTCCCCTATTGTAAATCAGATGCTGCTTCTACTACTTTGGAGTGTGCTTTGTGGAAAAAGAGCAACTCTTCTTTTTTTTTTTTTTTTTTGGTCTCTGCTGGTGTCTCTCCTGTGTCAATGCAGTTGAGAGTCTGATGTGCCATCTGCACAGTGGCTGTGACTGCTGCTATAGAGACTAGCTGCTTTTACGGCAGCCATGGCAATTGTGGTGGCTGTGGTGGGCTAACTGCATGAAAATGTTGTTTTTGGTGTGTTCTTTACCTGGTTGCAGCTGGGTTTGGCTTCCCCCGGCTCCACTGCAGGGCTGGGAAGTCCCCACCTTTCAATTACCATAATAGGATTTCCTACCCTCAATAGTTACAGTGAGAATTAAGATTCGAATATATGGACTTTGGGGGACACAATTCAATCAACCCACAGCACACGTAAACCAAATGGCACAGAAAAGTTAAAAGCAAAAGGTTGGACAAAGAAACAGATGCAAATGCAAACAGAAAGAGGGTAGCAATAATAATAATACCAGTTAGAGGTCAACAGAAGAAAAAACATAAAATGTGATAAAGAGATTTTATTTGAATAAAAGATCAAATATATAAAAAATATAATATTTATAAAGCTTTATGTACTAAGTAATATAGCCCTACAGATATGAAGAAACAGTGTCTACAAATTCAAGTAGAAACGGGCACAAACACATTTCTCTGAGTCTTGGAATCATCAAAAGACAAAAATATTTAGTATGCAAGATACTAAGATTTAAATGGTCTAAATAACATGATCAATAAGACAGATATATTGTGTACACTAGACTTTATATGCAACAGAAGGCAGCAATGGGAACTTTATTAACACACATTCAGCCACATAAAAAACCCCAACAAATTCCCAAAAGCAAAATTGCACAGATCGCACTTTCTGATCATGTTGTAAATAACCTGGAAAATAAGAATGGGGGAGGGGGGACTTTCTAAATCACTTGGAGATCAAAAACCTATTTATGAACATTCGTATGATGAAGCCAATGACCTCAGAGGCAGAGGCAGTCTTAAAATGTCTTTTTTAAGAAATGAAATGAAAAAACAAACATAAACTAACAATCAATTTAAGAAGGTAATAAAAGAATAAAGTAAACCTAAGAAAACAATAAAGGATAAAAAATTGTTTTAGAAATGGCAGATTATTATGTCTTGTTTCTTTTTTCTTTTAGAATTTCAAAAATTAAAAATGCGGATAAAGGAAATAGGAGTAAACTGAAGAGGTAGGTTTGGCAATGTATAGTGTTACTGCAAGATATCTCTTTTTTTCAGTTTCCTTGTGGCACTTGACCTTGGTTCTTTTTATTCACTTTTTAAAATAACACCTAGTTTTTCACTACTGGTTACAAAGAAACACGTGTTCATTTTAGAAAATTTGGAAATTATAGAAAAGCACAAAGAAGAAAATAAAAATAGCCTAAAAATCCTACAACAAACTGATGACAACTTCTTCCCTCTTAAAGACAGCCACTATCCTGACTTTCATGGAAATCAATTTTTTGCTTTTCTCTATACTTGAACCACTTATGTATGCATCCCCAAATA